>NC_048569.1:87298118-87593118 GCF_013265735.2 Oncorhynchus mykiss
TGAATATGCATTAACTCACGTCACTTAACAGTAAACAGAACTAATTAATATGGGTTGAATATGCATTAACTCACGTAACAGTAAGCAGAACTAATTAATATGGGTTGAATATGCATTAACTCACGTCACTTAACAGTAAACAGAACTAATTAATATGGGTTGAATATGCATTAACTCACGTCACTTAACAGTAAGCAGAACTAATTAATATGGGTTGAATATGCATTAACTCACGTCACTTAACAGTAAGCAGAACTAATTAATATGGGTTGAATATGCATTAACTCACGTCACTTAACAGTAAGCAGAACTAATTAATATGGGTTGAATATGCATTAACTCACGTCACTTAACAGTAAGCAGAACTAATTAATATGGGTTGAATATGCATTAACTCACGTCACTTAACAGTAAGCAGAACTAATTAATATGGGTTGAATATGCATTAACTCACGTCACTTAACAGTAAGCAGAACTAATTAATATGGGTTGAATATGCATTAACTCACGTCACTTAACAGTAAGCAGAACTAATTAATATGGGTTGAATATGCATTAACTCACGTCACTTAACAGTAAACAGAACTAATTCATATGGGTTGAATATGCATTAACTCACGTAACAGTAAGCAGAACTAATTAATATGGGTTGAATATGCATTAACTCACGTCACTTAACAGTAAACAGAACAAATTAATATGGGTTGAATATGCATTAACTCACGTCACTTAACAGTAAGCAGAACTAATTAATATGGGTTGAATATGCATTAACTCACGTCACTTAACAGTAAGCAGAACTAATTAATATGGGTTGAATATGCATTAACTCACGTCACTTAACAGTAAGCAGAACTAATTAATATGGGTTGAATATGCATTAACTCACGTCACTTAACAGTAAGCAGAACTAATTAATATGGGTTGAATATGCATTAACTCACGTCACTTAACAGTAAACAGAACTAATTAATATGTGTTGAATATGCATTAACTCACATCCCTTAACAGTAAACAGAACTAATGAATAGATCATTTATAAATGATGTATTACTGTAGAATAGAGATGTATAGATGATGGTGCATTAGGAGACTTGCAACCCTATCTCAAGTTAAAGCACTTGGAGATCTAAAGGATGGTATGGAGTACAATCTATAGTTATACCGTAGCCGTCCAATCCACTCTGAGACCAGAGCAGGGGGCATTATTTGGAAGTGATAACCTGGTTTGAGGTGCTCTCTCCTGGGTATGAGTGAGCTGGCAGGTTGGATCCTGGTGGCACAGCTCCAGAAGTCTGCTTTAGAGAGTTCTGTAGGGTGATGACTTTGCACCCCTTCTCTCACCAACTGTTTCCATAACCTTGGGACAGTGTACCTGCCCTGCCGGTGCTCGTTGCGGCCCTCGGAGTGAGCGTGATTGAAAATTGCTTTATTGCTTTATATGTAACTGCCATTTTGTTGCCAATCCAATGTATTTATAGTGTGGCGGATCTGTGGTGAACCTGTTGAGATCTGGTGGAGATTACTTTAGGAGAAAAGAGATGAGAGAGCAAGAAAGCAAGACAGACTATTACCGTGACAGTCTCTCTCTTCCTCTCCCTCTCCTCCCTGTCCCTCTCTCTCTTTCTCTTTCTCTCTCTTCCTCTCCCTCTCCTCCCTGTCCCTCTCTCTCTTTCTCTTTCTCTCTCTTCCTCTCCCTCTCCTCCCTGTCCCTCTCTCTCTTTCTCTTTCTCTCTCTGTCTCTCCCTCTCCTCCCTGTCCCTCTCTCTCTTTCTCTTTCTCTCTCTGTCTCTCCCTCTCCTCCCTGTCCCTCTCTCTCTTTCTCTTTCTCTCTCTGTCTCTCCCTCTCCTCCCTGTCCCTCTCTCTCTTTCTCTTTCTCTCTCTGTCTCTCCCTCTCCTCCCTGTCCCTCTCTCTCTTTCTCTTTCTCTCTCTTCCTCTCCCTCTCCTCCCTGTCCCTCTCTCTCTTTCTCTTTCTCTCTCTTCCTCTCCCTCTCCTCCCTGTCCCTCTCTCTCTGTCTCTCACTCTCCCCATCAGGAGCCTCTCTTCTTTCCTGTTCTCTGTTCACTCCCTCCCTTCACCCCTCTGCTAACTCTCACACTACCACCACCAGAACAGCTGTGAGTACACTGTACTAGTACTACTTCAATGTCCACCACTGAAGGGCCAGGAGGTCATTTTTATGTGACATTCTTCATCACTGAGCATTAGTTGTTGAAAACTCTCTTTCTCAAGGTGCACTTTGGTGGGAGGGGTTTGGAGTTTTGGCAGGAATGTGAATGGAACACTGGTCTGAGCAGGGGAGGAAGAGGGGAGGAAGAGTGAATGAAGAGGGGAGGAAGAGGGGAGGATTAGGAGGGCTATAGTTAGTAACGCTTCCCGGGAAAATATGTCTCTTGTTTCACCTCACTGACTGGAGGCTGACCCCACACCTTCAGGCCCAAAGCATTCTGGGAAAGAGACCGTACAGAGAAAGATGCACTTAAGTACATATGTGTGAAACTACATTTTGGAGAATGGATTTATTTTTGTGCTTTGGAGAAGAGAATAGGAGAGATGATCATGTTATCACTCTGTAAGAGCACTGTTGTTACACATTCATACTGAAGCAGTAATAAATCAAATCAAGCTTTATTTTTCACGTGCACTAAATACAACAGGTGTAAACCTTACCGTGAAATGCTTACTTACAAGCCCAATACAGTTCAAGAAAGAGTTAAGAAAATATTTATCAAATAAACTAAAGTAAAAAATTATAAAAAGTAACACAATCAAATAACAATAACGAGGCTATAAACAGGGGGTACCAGTACCGAGTCAGTGTGTGGGGGTGACAGGTTAGAGGTCATTTGTACATGTAGGTAGGGGTGAAGTGACTATGCATAGATAATAAACAGAGTAGCAGCAGTGTAAAAACAAATGGAGGGGGGGTCAGTGTAAATTGTCCGGGTGGCCATTTGATCAATTGTTCAGCAGTCTTATGGCTTGGGGGGTAGAAGCTGTTAAGAAGCATTTTGGTCCTAGACTTGGCGCTCCGGTACCACTTGCAGTGCGGTAGCAGAGAGAACAGTCTATGACTTGGGTGACTGGAGTCTTTGACATTTTTTGGGGCTTGCCTCTGACACCGCCTATTATATAGGTCCTGGGTGGCAGGAAGCTTGGCCCCAATGATGTACTGGGCCATACGCACTACCCTCTATAGCGGTCAGATGCCGAGCAGTTGCCCTACCAGGCGGTGATGCAATCGGTCAGGATGCTCTCGAGGGTGCAGCTGTAGAACTTTTTGAGGATCTGGGGACCCATGCCAAATATTTTCAGTCTCCTGAGGGGGAAAAGGTGTTGTCGTGCCCTCTTCACCTCTGTCTTGGTGTGTTTGGACCATGATAGTTGGTGATGTGGACACCAAGGAACTTGAAACTCTCGACCCGCTCCACTACAGCCCCTCGATGTTAATGAGGGCCTGTTTGGCCCGTCTCCTGTAGTCCACGATCAGCTCCTTTGTCTTGCTCACATTGAAGGAGAGGTTGTTGTCCTGGCACCACACTGCCAGGTCTCTGACCTCCTCCATATAGGCTGTCTCATCATTGTCAGTAATCGGGCCTACCTCTGTTGTGTTGTCAGCAAACTTAATGATTGTGTTGGAGTCATGTTTGGCCACTCAGTCGTGGGTTAACAGGGAGTACAGGTGGGGAATAAGCACCCACCCCTGAGGGGCCTCAGTGTTGAGGATCAGCGTGGCAGACATGTTGTTGACTACCCTTACCACCTGGTAAGGGGTCCTTAGTTTAGTGATGGTGTTGAACGCTGAGCTGTAGTCAATGAACAACAATCTCACATACTGTAGGTGTTCCTTTTGTCCAGGTGGGAAAGGGCAGTGTGGAGTGCGATTGAGATTGCATCACATGTGGATCTGTCGGGGCGGTATGCAAATTGGAGTGGGTCTAGGGTTTCCGGGAGGATGCTGTAAGCCATGACCAGCCTTTAAAAGCACTTCATGGCTAACGACGTGAGTGCTACAGGGCGGGAATCATTTAGGCAGGTTACCTTCACTTCCTTGGGCACAGGGACTATGGTGGTCTGTTTGAAACATGTAGGTATTACAGACTCGGTCAAGGAGAGATTGAAATGTCAGTGAAGACACTTGCCAGTTGGTCCACGCATGCTTTGAATACACGTCCTGGTAATCCGTCTGGCCCTTATTTAAAGGTCTTGCTCACATCGGCCACCGAGAGCGTTATCACACAGTCATCTGGAACAGTTGGTGCTCTCATGCATGCTTCACTGTTGCTTGCCTTGAAGCGAGCATAAAAGGCATTTAGCTCATCTGGTAGGCTCGCGTCACTGGGCAGCTCTCGGCTGGGTTTCCCTTTGTAGTCCGTAATAGTTTTCAAGCCCTGCCACATCCGACGAGCTTCAGAGCCGGTGTAGTACAATTCAATCTTAATCCTGTAATAACATTTAGCCTATTTGATGGTTTGTCTGAGGGCATAGCGGGATTTCTTAAAAGCGGATCCCGCTCCTTGAAAGCGGCAGCATTAGCCTTTAGCTCGATGCAGATGTTGCCTGTAATGTTGCAGTAAAATATGTACTGTACATACGGTCACTGTGGGGACGACGTCATCGATGCACTTATTGATGAAGCAGATGAGAGAAGAGAGAGAGAGAGAGAGAGAGAAAGAGAGAGAGAGAGAGAGAGAGAGAGAGAGAGAGCGAGAGAGAGAGAGAGAGCAAGAGAGAGAGAGAAAGAGAGAGAGAGAGAGAGTGAGAGAGAGAGAGAGAGACAGAGAGAGAGAGAGAGAGAGTGAGAGAGAGAGAGAGAGAGAGAGAGAGAGTACCTCTTGTCCTACCACATTTACCTTCAGCTTATTACCCAATAAAATCATTATATTTTGGCCCTCTGTGTTTGTTTGATTGCGTTTTCCCTAAGTGTCATTGAAAATATGTGAGATGTTATGTTACACACCCTATTGATTACCGGTGTTAATTAAGTTTTTTATGGTCTGCGTTTCACTTGTGATAACAGTATGGAAAAACAGGGCCGAGCCTCCATAAATCTTTCTCTTTATTTACAACTGCCAGCCATAAAAAGATCCAACTGTGTACATAACATTTTACTAACATTGATTTTGAAAATATGAATATAACTTTAACATCAGAGATGTATTATTCAATTTAGAACTACAAAGCATAAAATGCAGGCACTATAACTCAGTTAATGAACAGGAAAAGTCCATTACAAACCTATCAAATCCAGAGTCATCTGATCCACATAAGTGGCTTTCATATAACCGGGAATCATTTACTTTAGCTGCACAGCTCCCTGTGTAAGGGTATACAATGTCTGTCCAAAATGGCACCCTATTCCCTATATAGTGCACTACTTTTGACCAGGACCCATAGGGAATAGGGTGCCATTTGGGACGAAACCAATATTTAGTGAACCTGCAGGTTATTAGATGGATGGGCGCTTAGAGACTGATGGATAGAGATGCTGAGGACATTATTAAATGTATTATTATAATTTCATTTCCTCCTCCTGTGCATTTATCTCTTAGGTCACTGGGTATCATCTTTTAAAAAAAAATTAAACTCCCTGGGTGCTTATTTAACAGTAATGTATTGTAGTGTGTGTGTGTGTGTGTGTGTGTGTGTGTGTGTGTGTGTGTGTGTGTGTGTATGTGTGTGTGTGTGTGTGTGTGTGTGTGCTCGAGTGTGTGTGTGTGTGTGTGTGTGTGTGTGTGTGTGTGTGTGTGTGTGTGTGTGTGTGTGTGTGTGTGCGTGTGTGTGTGTGTGTGTGTGTGTGTGCGAGTGTGTGTGTGCAAGTGTGTGTGTGTGTGTGTGTGGATATGTGTGTGTAAGGATCATAGGAAGGTTTATCACTTCAAAGAATGTGTTTTCTTATAATCCGTGTTTAGTCTTCATGATGCTAATTTCGGCCAGTTTAATTGGTGTGTGAGTTATGAACAACATTCACTATATCCAATTTGTTGGACAAACTGATTCCTCCGGATTTGTGTTGTTTTACCACTCAGTAGTCAGACCAGAGGCTGGAGCTGGAGTCAGAGGAGACGCTCACTGTTTTCCAGGTCTACATGTCGAGAGGGACTAAGGAGAGGGCAAGAGAGGTATTATTTATAGTGGGTTTATTATAGTATTAATTTATAGTGTGTTTATTTATAGTGTGTATATGTATAGTGTTTTTTATAGTGGGTTTATATAGTGGGTTTATTTATAGTGTGTTTATTTATAGTGTGTTTATTTATAGCGTGTTTATTTATAGTGGTAATTTATAGTGTGTTTGTTTATAGTGTGTATATTTATAGTGTGTTTATTTATAGTGTGTTTTTGTAGTGTCTTTATTTATAGTGTGTTTTTTATAGTGTGTTAATTTATAGTGCATTTATTTTTAGTGTGTATATGTATAGTGTTTTTTATAGTGTGTTTATTTATAGTGTTTATATTTATATTGTTTATTTATAGTGTGTTTATATATAGTGGTTATTTATAGTGTGTTTATTTATAGTGTATATATTTATAGTGTGTTTATTTATAGTGTTTATTTATAGTGCGTATTTATAGTGTATATTTATAGTGTGTTTATTTATAGTGCGTATTTATAGTGTATATTTATAGTGTGTTTATTTATAGTTTTTATTTATAGTGTGTTTATTTATAGTGTTTATTTATAGTGCTTATTTATAGTCTTTATTTATAGTGTTTTATTTATAGTGTGTTTTTATAGGTGTGACACTCCCTTTTTACACAAAGACTGGGGGTGAATTAAGGCTGGGGATATAGAATCGGTAGCAGTGGAGGGCTTGGAGAGAGGGGGAGAGAATGAGGGGAATGAATGGAGAGATAGTGAAGTGGAGTGAAGATGATGAGTAGAATTATGAAGAGTAGGAGGAGGTGGAGGTGGAGGAGGAGGAGGATGAGGAGGAGGAGGAGGAGGAGGAGGAGGAGGAGGAGGAGGAGGAAAAGAGAGGCTAAGTTGAGCTGTCTGTCTGTCTGTCTGTCTGTCTGTCTGTCTGTCTGTCTGTCTGTCTGTCCATGCCTTCAGTTTATTATTGAAGTGGGATGGTATGTGGGTTTTAAATGTGAGTTATAATGAAGTGCTGAGTAGCATGGAGCAGTAAGGAGTGGAGATTGGTCTGGCACTGGGAGATGCTGCCTGCCTAGAGGCCTAACCCTGCTGGGACTTAGTTACACCCCTCTTACCCCTCACCCTTCTCTCTCTCACCCTGCATCGTCCCCCTGCTGCTCGCTCCCAGAGCCAGCCAGAGAAAAGAACAGTCAGGACGAATGTCCTCCCAATGGGACAACACTGCAGGGACATCATTGTCCATGATTGTCGTCGTCGTCCCCCCGCCCAGCCGCCCCTCACCATCGCGGGTCATGTGTGCAGCATTGTCTCTGAGGGGATCACTGAGCTGCATGTTGTTTTAAGGCTAAGCCTGAGCCAATGAGCCTTACTTCTGGGACATACTGCCCTCAGCTGCTATCAGCCGAGGGGGAGACAAACAAAATGGACTCATTTAAAGGGATATAATGGTTATATGGACCTCATAGTCTTTAAGTGACTTGAACTTATTCATCATCTCACTCACACACTTACACACACAGTTACACACACACACACACAGTTACACACACACATACATGCACACACACAGTTACACACACACAGTTACACACACACACAGTTACACACACACACAGTTACACACACACAGACAAAATGCATAATAAAAAAGAAAAAACTAGAGGTGAACATTGACAGGTTTTGTTATTCATTGCATATCATGCAGCTACTCTATTTTCTCCCCTGTGTTACCATAATGTCAGTGTATCTATTTTCTCCCCTGTGTTACCATAATGTCAGTGTATCTATTTTCTCCCCTGTGTTACCATAATGTCAGTGTATCTATTTTCTCCCCTGTGTTACCATAATGTCAGTGTATCTATTTTCTCCCCTGTGTTACCATAATGTCAGTGTATCTATTTTATCCCCTGTGTTACCATAATGTCAGTGTATCTATTTTCTCCCCTGTGTTACCATAATGTCAGTGTATCTATTTTCTCCCCTGTGTTACCATAATGTCAGTGTATCTATTTTCTCCCCTGTGTTACCATAATGTCAGTGTATCTATTTTCTCCCCTGTGTTACCATAATGTCAGTGTATCTATTTTCTCCCCTGTGTTAGCACAATGTTGCCAGTGTAGCGGAACACATCAATAGCTATGAAATCATCCTCGGCTCTTTTAAAAAAAACGTCTCGATGCTTGATATTATTACCCATGAGCCATAATGAGACTATTCAATGACCAAACATCACCGTTGTTCCTTTATTGTTCTGATACACTCTCTCAGAGCGCCAGGGTTCAAAAGGTCACGCCCTCTATGCCTTCTCGACACGGAGAAACTGCCTTTTATTCCCCGGCTTAATCGAAACACTGTGTACTAGAATGTACTACATCACAGTTATGCTTTGGGCAAATGAAAGTCATTTTATTGATTTCATATCTGTCATTATAAGCCCTGGATCATATTCTCACAGGTCCTCCTGCTATGTTCAGTTATGACCCTGGAGATATGGATCGTCTGTCTCGCAGTATATCACTCTTTTATAAAGCCATATTTGTAGAAGTACTGCATTGTGTCTTTCTCGTGTGTCTTCGGGGGTGGCAAAGTCTTTGGCTTTGGGTTAGTCACTTCTCATGCCTTTGTCATCCAGAGACAGTGGTATATAGTAGTAGTAGAAAGGAATCCGTTGGGGCAGTGCTTTAAACATAGATTTGTTGTCCAGCATTTGTCAAGGGACTTTGGTAGCCATGAAGACTCAGTCACTGAACTTCTATTCTCCTCCCCACCCTCTTGATTAGGAAACATCTATTACTGGACAAGCTGGAACACCGGCACATTTCAAAAACAGGTGATTCATGCCAGGCTAAAAGGTCATGTCAAGTGCCATGTTAGTATTTCACTTTAACTTTGATTAAAGATTTTTGGAAAAGATGGGAAAACGACTCAATAGTGGTGCGGCCTTCCCTCTCCACAGCAGCAGTCCAGGGTTCCATATTTCCTGGAGAAATCGATAAGGAGGGAAATGAAGAAGCTGTTGCTGCTCTCTCTCTCTCTCTCTCTCCCTCTCTCTCTCACTCCCTCTCTCTCTCTCTCTCCCTCTCTCTCTCTCTCTCTCTCTCTCTCTCTCTCTCTCTCTCTCTCTCTCTCTCTCTCTCCCTCTCACTCTCTCTCTCTCTCTCTCTCTCTCTCTCTCCCTCTCTCTCTCTCTCTCTCTCTCTCTCTCTCTCTCAGGGTGCAACACTCCTTCATTCATTCTCCTCCTCTCTTCTTCTCTCCATGTATCACGAGAGGAGAGAGGGATCATACATAGAGAAGAGAGGAGGGAGGAAAGAGGGAGGAGAAAGATACAAAGGGAGACTCTCAACTCTCCAGTCTTCTGTTGAATCATTGGGCTGTGATCAGGCATTTCAATGGGGGTATTGGAGCAAGGATGCGAAAGTTCTCTTCAACAAAAATATGTCATTGATATATATGTATGCTATAATATAGAGCATTAAAATATAATATGGAGTATTCAAATTGAAATGCCTCATTATGATAAGAAAAACAAGGGAGACCAACTGCAGCTTTGTAATTGTCATGTTGAATTTGTTATGTGAGATTATTTATGACAGATCGGAAAAACTAGAGCGAGAGGAATATGTTTATTGAATTCTATCTCATAATGGTTGTAATTCATTTCAGGTTTGACATGTTGCAAGGTTTGTATTTAGAGTTATAATTTCACCATGTGGCTGATTGTGCTAATTTGAGTTGAGGTGATCCTAAGTATATATCAGTTTAAGGCTAACTAAATAGCCTATTGTTTGCAATTATGACAACATTTGCAGTCTCTCGTTTCTCAGTTCTTCTTTGAAGACTCTAGACTCTTTATACAGACTGTAACTGTCAAATACCTTTCATCTGTAGTGTTTTACAGTTTTGATGTTTGATGTCATGCAGTAGACACCAGTGTAATAAACAGAAGCCAGGCCTCACCAGTCCCTTCAGCAGGTGGGTGTATCAGTGTGCCATATCTCATCGCTCATGTAACAGCTGTACTTAAGAGGTCCTTAAAGGTCCTTAAGACGAGCTGCCTGTCACACACACACACACACACACACACATAATACACACACACGCACACACATAAATGCTTGAAAACACAAAAACACTCAAGTACACTCACATATACAACACGATTTATATACACATACACACAATATGCCCCCCTCTCCTTCCCTCACACATGCGTTCCAGCCCTCCCTTCCCTATCAGCCTCCCAGGCGATGTGGTAGTGTATAACCAAGCCCTGGAGCCCTCTCCCTCAGCGGAGTGATTCAGAGCCCAGAGAGAGCTGCTGACCGCCAAGGATGAATGTCAACTCCCACCAGGGGGAAACAGGCCAATTTGTTAGAGGGCTGATTAACAGTAATATGAATGTAACTGTACGCACACTCAGGGGAGTTGGGCGCTGCCGCTCATCGTCCCCCAGCCGTAATGGGAAACAAATCTGTGGGAATATCGCCTGCCATCCGTCTTTATTTACACGTGCTGTAATGAGGGTTTGTGTTAATCGGAAGCTGTGGTTAGTAGGGGAGGCTTGCTGTAACCTAGCGGTGCTTAAAGGCACTACACACACACACACACACACACACGCATGCACGCACGCACACACACACACACACACACACACACGCACGCACGCACACACACACACACACACGCACGCACGCACGCACGCACACGCACGCACGCACGCACACACACGCACGCACGCACGCACGCACACACACACACACACACACACACGCACGCACACACACGCACGCACGCACACACACGCACGCACACACACGCACGCACACACACACACACACACACACACACACACACACACACACATGCACGCATGCACACACCGTGGCAGCTCTGCATTAAACTATCAGGCTACAGGGATAGATAGAGATCAATATTTCAGATGCCTCCTATTGATCTCACTGAGAGAAGGATTACTTTTACAAGTCACACTCCTAACACTCCCAAAACTCAATTACACCAAGAGGAGGGTTGAGTTTTTACCACTAAGGATGAAAAGAAAACACTGTTGATGTTAGTAGATGTCAGTGTAGATATCAGAATGGTTTATTCTTTTCTGCGTACATGTACTCTAGTAGTCTATTCCATATATGGCAAAAGCATTGAATTGAATCTCTATATAAACACACATGCACCAATACTGTCTCTCTCCCTTGTGGCTGAATCAGCATCACTAAAGCAGCATTGGTGTGAGACATGTCTCCATGTCCCTGTCATAGCTGTTAAACCATGCATCCCATCCAGGGCTCAGTCTCTCTGTATGAGCCCAGCTAAATGAGATGTCCACTGGGAAAATAGGAAGCCCTGCTGGCTCTCCTTTGGTGCTCTTTTCATGCCAATTAGACTCTGTGATATAGTCACAGCAGCAGATGCACCATGGCTGGCTGGGCTAGCGGCCTCCGGGATACATCCCATCTGATCAGGACCCAGGGCCCAGCTTCCCAACATGGGGTCAGGGTTAGACAGGGGAGATATAGATCTGGATACATGGGGAGTTGTGTACCTGTACCATATGTGTCTTTGGACTATTGTGGAAAGGAATGTATTTGTTTATGACAGTAGTGAGAGCATGACTTACTAGTGAGAGCATGACTTACAGTAGTGAGAGCATGACGTATTAGCGAGAGCATGACTTACAGTAGTGAGAGCATGACTTACAGTAGTGAGAGCATGACTTACAGTAGTGAGAGCATGACTTACTAGTGAGAGCATGACTTACTAGTGAGAGCATGACTTACTAGCGAGAGCATGACTTACAGTAGTGAGAGCATGACTTATTAGCGAGAGCATGACTTACAGTAGTGAGAGCATGACTTACAGTAGTGAGAGCATGACTTACAGTAGTGAGAGAATGACTTACAGTAGTGAGAGCATGACTTACAGTAGTGAGAGCATGACTTACAGTAGTGAGAGCATGACTTACAGTAGTGAGAGCATGACTTACAGTAGTGAGAGCATGACTTATTAGCGAGAGCATGACTTACAGTAGTGAGAGCATGACTTCCAGTAGTGAGAGCATGACTTACAGTAGTGAGAGAATGACTTACAGTAGTGAGAGCATGACTTACAGTAGTGAGAGCATGACTTACTAGTGAGAGCATAACTTACTAGTGAGAGCATGACTTACTAGCGAGAGCATGACTTACAGTAGTGAGAGCATGACTTATTAGCGAGAGCATGACTTACAGTAGTGAGAGCATGACTTACAGTAGTGAGAGCATGACTTACTAGTGAGAGCATGACTTACTAGTGAGAGCATGACTTACAGCAGTGAGAGCATGACTTACAGTAGTGAGAGCATGACTTACTAGTGAGAGCATGACTTACAGTAGTGAGAGCATGACTTACTAGCGAGAGCATGACTTACAGTAGTGAGAGCATGACTAATTAGCGAGAGCATGACTTACAGTAGTGAGAGCATGACTTACAGTAGTGAGAGCATGACTTCCAGTAGTGAGAGCATGACTTACAGTAGTGAGAGAATGCCTTACTAGCGAGAGCATGACTTACTAGTGAGAGCATGACTTACAGTAGTGAGAGCATGACTTACAGTAGTGAGAGCATACATTTTCATACTGGTCCCCCATGAGAATCAAACCCACAACCCTGGTACTACAAGCCCCGTCCTCTACCAACTGAGGTACACAGGACCATAACAACTACTGGATAACATTGTTCTGTACATTTTATTTTATGACGTAAATAACGTAAATACCTAAATATTAATAAGATATATTGAAGATATTTGTACTTACTGTAAAACAACTGTTGTCATATCATGTACACAGAATGCATTTTTGTAACATGTATGTTATGCTGTACCATAAAGGTTGATTTTGACCACTTCCTCCTCAGCAGCTCCCCTCAGCAGTCCTATCTGCCCTCCCCTCCACTACCCCTTCCCTGCCCGGCCCGCGGTGCTCTCAGTGAGATCATTAACCCTGAAACAAAAGGTCATTTCTGGTGAAGACGCTAATGAAGTGTGACAACTATACAAAGCATTCCCCACAGACACACAGACTGACACATGGACTGACACACGGACCCGCCACACAGACCGACACAAGGACCGACACAAGGACGGCCACACGGACCCGCCACACAGACCGCCACACAGACCGACACAAGGACCGCCACAAGGACCGATACACGGAGCGCCACACGGAGCGCCACACAGACCGACACAAGGACCGCCACAAGGACCGCCACAAGGACCGACACACGGACCGACACACGGACCTCCACACGGAGCGCGACAAGGACCGCAAAACCCCCACAAGGACCGCCACACGGACCCCCACAAGGACCGCCACAAGGACAGCCACAAGGACCGCCACACGGACCCCCACAAGGACCACCACACGGAACCCCACAAGGACCCCCCAAGGACCGCCACAAGGACCGCCACAAGGACCGACATACGGACCGACACAAGGACCGCCACAAGGACCGACACAAGGACCGCCACAAGGACCGCCACAAGGACCGCCACAAGGACCGCCACAAGGACCGCCACAAGGGCCGCAACAAGGACCGCAACAAGGACCGCAACAAGGACCGACACATGAACCGCCACAAGGACCCCCACAAGGACCCCCACAAGGACCCCCACAAGGACCCCCACAAGGACCGCAACAAGGAACCGCCACACGGACCCCCACAAGGACCACCACAAGGACCGCAACAAGGAACCGCCACAAGGACCGCAACAAGGAACCGCCACAAGGACCGCAACAAGGAACCGCCACAAGGACCGCAACAAGGAACCGCCACAAGGACCGCAACAAGGAACCGCCACAAGGACCGCCACAAGGACCGACACACGGACCCCCACAAGGACCGACACAAGGACCACCACAAGGACCACCACAAGGACCGCAACAAGGAACCGCCACACGGACCCCCACAAGGACCACCACAAGGACCGCAACAAGGAACCGCCACACGGACCCCCACAAGGACCGACACAAGGACCACCACAAGGACCACCACAAGGACCGCAACAAGGAACCGCCACACGGACCCCCACAAGGACCACCACAAGGACCGCAACAAGGACCGCAACAAGGACCGACACAAGAACCGCCACAAGGACCGCAACAAGGACCGACACACAGACCCCCACAAGGACCACCACAAGGACCGCAACAAGGACCACCACAAGGACCGCAACAAGGACCGCAACAAGGACCGACACAAGGACCGCCACAAGGACCGCAACAAGGACCGACACACAGACCCCCACAAGGACCACCACAAGGACCGCAACAAGGACCGCAACAAGGACCGACACAAGGACCGCCACACGGACCCCCACAAGGACCACCACAAGGACTGCAACAAGGACCACCACAAGGACCGCAACAAGGACCGCAACAAGGACCGACACAAGGACCACCACAAGGACCGCAACAAGGAACCGCCACACGGACCCCCACAAGGACCACCACAAGGACCGCAACAAGGACCGCAACAAGGACCGACACAAGGACCGCCACACGGACCCCCACAAGGACCACCACAAGGACCGCAACAAGGACCACCACAAGGACCGCAACAAGGACCGCAACAAGGACCGACACAAGGACCACCACAAGGACCGCAACAAGGAACCGCCACACGGACCCCCACAAGGACCACCACAAGGACCGCAACAAGGACCGCAACAAGGACCGACACAAGGACCGACACAAGGACCGCAACAAGGACCGACACAAGGACCACCACAAGGACCGCAACAAGGACCGCAACAAGGAACCGCCACAAGGACCGCAACAAGGACCGCAAACAAGGACCGCCACAAGGACCGACACAAGGACCGACACAAGGACCGCAACAAGGACCGCAACAAGGACCACCACAAGGACCGCAACAAGGACCGCAACAAGGAACCGCCACAAGGACCGCAACAAGGACCGCAACAAGGACCACCACAAGGACCGCAACAAGGACCGCAACAAGGAACCGCCACAAGGACCGCAACAAGGACCGCAAACAAGGACCGCCACAAGGACCGACACAAGGACCGCAACAAGGACCGCAACAAGGACCGCCATAAGGACCGCCACAAGGACCGCAAACAAGGACCACAACAAGGACCGCCACAAGGACCGACACAAGGACCGCAACAAGGACCGCCACAAGGACCGCAACAAGGACCGCAAACAAGGACCGCCACAAGGACCGCCACAAGGACCGACACAAGGACCGCAATAAGGACCGCAACAAGGACCGACACAAGGACCGCAACAAGGACCGCAACAAGGACCGACACAAGGACCACCACAAGGACCGCAAACAAGGACCGCAACAAGGACCGCCACAAGGACCCCCACAAGGAACGCCACAAGGACCGCAACAAGGACCGCCACAAGGACCCCCACAAGGACCGCAACAAGGACAAGGACCGACACACGGTCCGCCACAAGGACCGCCACAAGGACCGCCACACGGACCCCCACACGGACCGCCACAAGGACCGCCACACGGACCGACACACGGACCGCCACAAGGACCGCCACACGGACCGCAACAAGGACCGCAACAAGGACCGCCACAAGGACCCCCACAAGGACCGACACAAGGACCGCAACAAGGACCACCACAAGGACCCCTACAAGGACCGACACAAGGACCGCAACAAGGACCGCAACAAGGACCGACACACAGACCGCCACAAGGACCCCCACAAGGACCGCCACAAGGACCGCCACAGGGGCCGCCACAGGGGCCGCCACAGGGACCGACACACGGACCACCACAAGGACCCCCACAAGGACCCCCAGAAGGACCGACACACGGACCACCACAAGGACCCCCACAAGGACCGCCACAAGGACCGCCACAGGGGCCGCCACAGGGGCTGACACAGGGGCCGACACTGGGACCGACACACGGACCGCCACAAGGACCGCCACAGGGGCCGACACAGGGGCCGACACAGGGGCCGACACACAGGACCCAGAATTGGATTAGTGATTAACCACTGTGTTGTCCCAGATTGAGTCAAATGGCCGTGGAGCCTGAGATCCCTGCTGATAGAGGATACCCTGGAGGAGGGGAAAGGGAGGAGGACGGTAGGACGGTAGGAGGGGAGGGGGTAGGGGGGGGTTGTCCCCAGGGCTTGTAGCAGTGCCACATCTGGAGGCCCCACTGTGTGGTGAAATGAGTAGGGCTCCATGCACCTGAGTTAGGCCCAGGAGATGCCTGGGGCGCTGGGGGAGTGTGGGCTGGAGAGGAGCCCTTGCTCTCATCCATTTCTCCTCCGGCTCCCCCGTCCTCCAAGCTCCTCTGACATATATCTCGCTGGGAGACAAGAGCACCAGTGCAAATCAAACCCACCACCTATAAATTACCACTTTCATTCCCCCTTTAACTCTCTCTTTCCCTCTCTCCATACACCCTCCCCTTGCTCCCTCCAACTCCCCTCAACATGCAGGATTCCATTGCAATATAAACTTGCCTGTCAGAGGGGCAGTTGCGATGTAGCAAACTTGGCTTTGTAATGGACAGGTTGACAAATGCAGGGGGGTGGCAGAGGGCTGTTCTCCTGACTACCTCTCTACCTACCGTCCTCCAGCCCACTGCAAGGAGAGGAGAGGAGAGGAGAGGAGAGGAGAGGAGAGGAGAGGAGAGGAGAGGAGAGGAGAGGAGAGGAGAGGAGAGGAGAGGAGAGGAGAGGAGAGGAGAGGAGAGGAGAGGGGGCAGAGAGAGAGAGGAGGATATAGGAGAGGAGAGGAGAGGGGGCAGAGAAAGGGGAGAGAGAGTGACTTTCAGCAGGATAATGAGTGTTTGAACGATGGCTGAAATGTTGCCGTCAACCTGCCCTTCTGCTCGGTGGTAATTAGGTAATTAGTAAAGTCCTAATTATCGGATCAAGGTGCAGGGAAACAATTAGCAGAAAGTATTGCCACATAAAACGGAAATTTACTTTCTGCCACAGCATATTTAATTCCTGGACTTCATGTGTGATCTGCTGTCCTTCCTAAATAACCACATAAAAAAGGACGTTTCCCTTGCCTTTTACCTCCTGAGTGGAAAGGTTAATTTTAATGCGCTGGCTATTCGAACTGAATATGAATTGGACGAATTTGTAGAGAACTTTTTGAAATTATACTGTGAAAATGATTGTGTATTTCTGTTCTGAATCCATTATGTGTAATATGTCTGCATGTATAATAAAGTCAGCCTTTATATGCCGGGCAATCCTGGGTCTATACTGTGCAAATAGATGTATTGCTAAGTAGCCTCGTCAGCTCCATAAGTGATTGCAATTAAATTGTGTTGTAGGGCCCCCCCTCTGATACACCAACCGACTGTGGTAGAATTTGGTTAAAGGGAGAGGAAAAAAGAAAGGAGAGAGGAGAGAGGAGAGAGTAGAAAGGAGAAATGAGAAAGGAGAGACGAGAGAGAAGAAAGGAGAAATGAGAATGGAGAGAGGAGAGAGGAAAAATGAGAAATGAAAGAGGAGAGAGGAGGGATGAGAGAGGAGAAATGAGAAATGAGAGAGGAGAGAGGAGAAAGGAGAGAGGAAAGAGGAGAAATGAAAGAGGAGAGAGGAGAAAGGAGAAAGGAGAAATGAGAAATGAGAGAGGAGAGAGGAGAAAGGAGAGAGGAAAGAGGAGAAATGAGAAATGAAAGAGGAGAGAGGGGAAAGGAGAAATGAGAAAGGAGAGAGGAGAGAGGAAAAATGAGAGAGGAAAGAGGAGAAATGAGAAATGAAAGAGAAGAGAGAGAGGAGAGAGGAGGAAGGAGAGAGGAGAGAGGAGGAAGGAGAGAAGAGAGAGAAAACAAGTAAGGCACACAATGCTCTCAATAACACACCAGCACCCCCACATAAACATAAAAAGAGAGGAAGAAAGAGAGACTGAAGTAGAGAAAATTGAGCTTAACAGCCTGATTCCTAACTATTATTTATCCATTATGGGGGGGAATGGAGGGAGCCGTGGCGCTGTGCTGTGCAGCGAGGAGCAGAGTGTAGCGGAAGATAGAGAGCAGAGGATTAGAGAAGATTTGTGGGCTTTACAAGGCCCTGTCCTCCCATCCGCATCGCTCGGGCTCCCAGGGGCTCCACAGCCAGCGCCGGCTCAGCTTGTCTGATCATTTATCCATAATTAGAAAATTAATATTTTAGATGGCGCTATGATGAACCCATTATGGTGATGGGCCTCGATATCAATTATAACTTCAATTTCAATTTCACTTACAGCCGCCCGCCCGCCCGCACGCCCGCCCGCCGCGACAAATGGCTCCGGGTGGCTCGTGCCGGGCTGGCGTTGTAGTGATGGGGGCTGCTGGAGCAAGACGAATACAGATCACTGAACATTAGGATGAGCAATTATTTGAACATGTATAAAAACTATTTACAAGCAATGTAATTGACCGGGGTCAGGGGGAGATGCTGAAAAATTGACAAGTTGACAAATTTTTGTTCCCTACCAACAGAAAGGATTTATTAATTTCTGTGGCTGTAATTGAATTTTTGAAAGGATTTCTTGTTAAGGGCTCATCGGAGGGGCTCATCTCTGAGGATGACCTTCCATACATCTAACGCCAGCGTACCCCCTCCAACCCCTTCCAACCCCCTCCAACACCCTCCAACCCCCTCCAACACCCTCCAAACCCCTCACCACACACAGATTGCCTCCACTGGGGGGGGGGGGGGGGGGGGGGGGGGGTGATGGGGTATGATGGTAGGGACAAAAACAAAAATTTGTTGAAAGACAAATTTAAAGAGAGAGGTAGAGGATAGAGAGGGGGAGAGAGAGAGAGAGAGAAAGGGAGAGAGAGAGAGGGAGAGAGAGAGAGAGAGGATAGAGAGAGAGAGAGAGAGAGAGAGAGAGAGAGAGAGGATAGAGAAAGAGAGAGAGGGAGAGAGAGAGAGAGAGAGAGAGAGAGGATAGAGAGAGAGGATAGAGAGAGAGAGAGAGAGAGAGAGGGGGGGATAGAGAGAGAGAGGATAGAGAGAGAGAGAGAGAGAGAGAGAGAGAGAGAGAGAGAGAGAGAGAGAGAGAGAGAGAGGGGTAGATAGAGAGAGAGAGAGAGAGAGAGAGAGAGAGAGAGAGAGAGAGAGGCTTTCTCTCTGTGCTGACTAAAGCAGGATGTTCACCTAGCCCTGTCTTTATGGTAGCTGGTGGTCCTCTTTTAAAAAATAGGAAAACATGTTCATTTCATAAAGCCATTGAAGACATTGATGAAAATGCATCCCACTTTTTTGTTAGCCCATTGTCGTAAATACTACTCTCTATTTTCCCTCCACTATAATTACAGTATTCAAATCAATAACATGTCTGTTTTGTATTAACTATTTTATGACATATTAGTATTGATTATATATCTTATTCATTACTGATTTAAATGACAATATCGTTTGATGAATGATTTAACATTTATTATATAATAAATAATGTGGTTAAGAGAAAGTGATATCACATCTCTCAACAACTATAATGTTATCGGAACACACAACAATAATAATGTATATCAACTCACATCTCCAGTTTTGAAAGTAACATTTTAAATAATGTTTTATATGTAATGTATCTCAATTTACATTGATTATATCAATGAACAATATTCTTGACATTATTTTGTTTTTTGCCTGAGATTATTTAAGTCCAACTATCACTGTTTTATCCAACATGATTGAATTAATTAAAATCTAAGCTCCTAATAGGCCTAATCATACACCCTGTTCATCATCATAGCTGTTGAACACACGTTCATTATGTTCACATCATCCACAACACTCTGCTTATCCCTCATTAAATGGCTGCCAGGAGGATCATGTATCTGTTTTACCCATTGAGGTATATACTTAGCAGGTTGGCATTTATTGAGATGACTCATGTACTGGAGGCAGCTCTGTAGAGTGGTCACTAGCTGGCACAGCCACAAAGTAATTCAATCGGATTTGAAACCTAACCCTAACCTTAACCCTAACCTTAACCCTAACATTAACCGTAGCTACACTGCTAACCCTAATGCTATAATCTAACTTGAATTAAGTTAGAATTAAATGTTAGAATTAAATGTCATAAATCTTTTAAATATAGACAATTTTGCAGCTGGCCCATCTAGTGGAAACAGCTCAGTTCTGCCTCCAGGGCAAGAATCATGACAATAAACGTCAACCTGCATATAATTAAAGGGTTATACCCATTGAGGTATATAATGAAAAGGTTATACCTGGCTTACAAAACACAATGGCTGATGGGAGGAAATGATGTCACAGACAGCCAGATCCCTCTTAGCATAATACAGGTTCCAGTAACAGTCCCCCTTGTTTGGGCCTCCAGTGTGCCCTAACCCAAAAGGGGGGCCAATAGGGAGGTTATAGGGGATCATGGGCTTGCCCCCCCCCCCCTCGCCGGGCTTACAGCTCCTTGTTGTCAGGGGCAGAGGAGCGGATAACAAGCTTAGCAAATTATGTCTGCTGTTGCTACACATTGATTAATATTTTACATGTTATTATCCTCTGTCCATTACCACAGCAAATGAAACTATAAATCACCTCTCTGCCGGTGTCACAGGATCATAAATTGTCTCTACCTCCCCATGCTTCTCGCTCGCCGCTCTGCTCCTCACCGCGTAGCATCGGCCAACCAACCACTGCTCACCGTCGCAGAGCAGCGCAAGGTCTTTTCTATCGTGAGACAACAAAGTGGAGAAAATTGGCTGTATTCTTTAGGCTGAATTATGGACTAGTCACGGTCACCATATACATCAGCCCTGTGAGAAATGGACTGTTTGTTCTGTTGTAAAACTAAAGGCAAAGCCAAGAACCTGTATAGGTCCCTGTGTAAACAGAATGTTGTATTAAAGAAGCATTAGATACTGTAGCGATGAATGTCACACTTTATGTGGAGGGCCTAACAAGACTCAACACTGTGGTAGATATTTTCTAAAATATCACTATTTTTTATTCTGTGATGTTACATTTAGATTAAATGTGTAGTATGAATGTATTTGTATTTTCTCTTGTAGAACAAAAGTGAAATTATAATAAATGTATCTTACAAAAACAAAACGTAATTCCACAATTTAAAATAAATAAGGAATATATTAAAGTGGTTATGTGAACAATGTATTCAAATTCATTTAAAAAGACCAGTTTGAGTCACATCAGTTTGCCAAAGCCTTTGTAGATAAAAACCATCTCACAGTAAAGTAAAACCTCCTTCTACGTCACCAGTGTTAAATGGATATACAGATGTTGGTGTAGATAAATATTTCCCCTGCCTGTTTGGGCCCATTTCCACTGGATATTATCTAATATCAGATGACCTTTCTGCAAGCCCATTTTTTTCTCATTTTAACGACGCTATGCTGCATCCAGGGATCCAGGTCTGAGGGATCCAGGTCTGAGGGATCCAGGTCTGAGGGATCCAGGTCTGAGGGATCCAGGTCTGAGGGATCCAGGTCTGAGCGATCCAGGTCTGAGGGATCCAGGTCTGAGCGATCCAGGTCTGAGGGATCCAGGTCTGAGGGATCCAGGTCTGAGGGATCCAGGTCTGAGGGATCCAGGTCTGAGCGATCCAGGTCTGAGGGATCCAGGTCTGAGGGATCCAGGTCTGAGGGATCCAGGTCTGAGGTGCCTCTCCACACAGACGGCTGGCTGAAAATCAATTTATACAGTCCTCCAAGTGCATGTAGGGACGTCGGGCAGGGAGATTGCAGGAGATGGAGGGAGATGGGACGGAGGGGCAGACAGATATAATGACAGGGCCAATTGCATTGTGTTGGACCGCCGAGGGTCAAGTGGGGTCTGAGGGTACCACGGAAACGCCATGGATACGCCACAGATACAGGGGCTTTGTTGGCTACGGGGGCATTAGGCAGGAATTACACAGTGGGGTCAAGTGACCAAAGGAGGGGGAGTGGAGGGGGTGCATCGCCACCTCGGGACCTGGCCCCCTCATCATCAGCCTGTGAGATGAGAGTGACATGGGATGACACCTAAAGAGGGGGAGGAGGGAGGTAGTAGGAAACCAAATCCCCCCCCACCCCCCCTTTCACCCCTGCTTAAACACTTCACCTGCTGATAGGTGCCGTTGACCCTTTCTAAATCTCATCATCGCAGATCGACGGCGGGGGAGATGGCGTGGGATTTTCTGCAACAGCTATGTCCCCTCTGACTCTCAGTCTCTTTTCTCCACCAAGATGCGTTTGTTCTCTCATTAGTATACAGACGCATATCCATTTATTTATTTATCTATCTAACGGTCGGTCCGGATGGGATGTCGCTGGAGATGGCAATACTCGCTGCCTGATCCCCCCCTTGGCTCTTCAGCAGATACAGTCCCTCTGCGTCTCCCAATGGTTTATCAATTTGCCCTGTTTGTTAAGATGGCTTTGCTCTCTTATTCGGCTAGTGATGCCTGCTCCTGCCTGCTCTGCCACACCTGTTCCATAGAGCCGTCGGATCCTTTTGGATCCCCAGGCCTGGTCAATAGAGCTCAGGGATACCGATTATGGAGCGACCAGTGGGTCCTGACCTCCAGGCTGGGCAATGGAGTCCATAGATCTCGGGTTAAGTCATCTGGCCTGGCTCTCCCAGCTCGCTCCCCTCCACACCATAATTACTGGACAGACAGCCATAACTTTACTTTATTTTTTTCTTTTTCAGACATTAAGACTTTTAACTGCTTTAATTTTGCCGGGCCCCAGGAAGAGTAGCTGGGGATCCATAATAAATACAAACACAAAACGTAAGTCTTTCTGTGATTTCCTCCCCTCATTACCCTTAGGTTCTCACACACAACCTTCCTCCCCTCGTTACCCTTAGGTTCTCACACACAACCTTCCTCCCCTCGTTACCCTTAGGTTCTCACACATAACCTTCCTTCCCTCGTTACCCTTAGGTTCTCACACACAACCTTCCTCCCCTCGTTACCCTTAGGTTCTCACACACAACCTTCCTCCCCTCGTTACCCTTAGGTTCTCACACACAACCTTCCTCCCCTCGTTACCCTAAGGTTCTCACACACAACCTTCCTCCCCTCGTTACCCTTAGGTTCTCACACACAACCTTCCTCCCCTCGTTACCCTTAGGTTCTCACACACAACCTTCCTCCCCTCGTTACCCTTAGGTTCTCACACACAACCTTCCTCCCCTCGTTACCCTTAGGTTCTCACACACAACCTTCCTCCCCTCGTTACCCATTTCAAATCAAATCAAATGTTATTTGTCACTTGCTCCGAATACAACAAGTGTAGACCTTGCCGTGAAATGGTTACCTACAAGCCCTTAACCAACAGTGTAGACATTACCGTGAAATGGTTACTTACAAGCCCTTAACCAACAGTGTAGACCTTACCGTGAAATGGTTACTTACAAGCCCTTAACCAACAGTGTACACCTCACTTTGAAATGGTTACTTACAAGCCCTTAACCAACAGTGTAGACCTTACCGTGAAATGCTTTACTTACAAGCCCTTAACCAACAGTGTAGACCTTACCGTGAAATGGTTACTTACAAGCCCTTAACCAACAGTGTAGACATTACCGTGAAATGCTTTACTTACAAGCCCTTAACCAACAGTGTAGACCTTACCGTGAAATGGTTACTTACAAGCCCTTAACCAACAGTGTAGACCTTACCGTGAAATGGTTACTTACAAGCCCTTAACCAACAGTGTAGACCTTAACGTGAAATGGTTACTTACAAGCCCTTAACCAACAGTGTAGACCTTACCGTGAAATGGTTACTTACAAGCCCTTAACCAACAGTGTAGACCTTACCGTGAAATGGTTACTTACAAGCCCTTAACCAACAGTGTAGACCTTAACGTGAAATGGTTACTTACAAGCCCTTAACCAACAGTGTAGACCTTAACGTGAAATGGTTACTTACAAGCCCTTAACCAACAGTGTAGACCTTACCGTGAAATGGTTACTTACAAGCCCTTAACCAACAGTGTAGACCTTAACGTGAAATGGTTACTTACAAGCCCTTAACCAACAGTGTAGACCTTAACGTGAAATGGTTACTTACAAGCCCTTAACCAACAGTGTAGACCTTAACGTGAAATGGTTACTTACAAGCCCTTAACCAACAGTGTAGACCTTACCGTGAAATGGTTACTTACAAGCCCTTAACCAACAGTGTAGACCTTAACGTGAAATGGTTACTTACAAGCCCTTAACCAACAGTGTAGACCTTAACGTGAAATGGTTACTTACAAGCCCTTAACCAACAGTGTAGACCTTAACGTGAAATGGTTACTTACAAGCCCTTAACCAACAGTGTAGACCTTAACGTGAAATGGTTACTTACAAGCCCTTAACCAACAGTGTAGACCTTACCGTGAAATGGTTACTTACAAGCCCTTAACCAACAGTGTAGACCTTACCGTGAAATGGTTACTTACAAGCCCTTAACCAACAGTGTAGACCTTAACGTGAAATGGTTACTTACAAGCCCTTAACCAACAGCGCAGTTCAAGAAGAGTTTAAATAATATTTACCAAATAAACTGAAGTAAAAAATAAAAATAACAAAATAAAATAACAATAACGAGGCTATAAACAGGGGGTACCAGTATCAAGTCAGTGTGTGGGGGTACAAGTTAGTTGAGGTAATTTTTACATGTTGGAAAGGGTAAAGGGACTATGCATAGATAATAGACAGCGAGTAGCAAATGGAGGGGGGGTCAATGTAAATAGTCCGGTGGCCATTTGATTAATTGTTCAGCAATTAAGACTCTGACACACAACCTCTGCTCATAAACCCAAGAGAAAAAAAGATATCTCACAAAAGCTATTATATTTTCAACAGCTATGAACAAAGAAGCGAGAAGCGATTCCTGTAAATAGTAGGAACCTGGGCATCTGTTGTAGTGCTATGTATTGCTATGTATGGCTATGTATTCCTATCTATTGCTATGTAGTGTTATTTAGTGCTATGTATTGCTATGTAGTGTTATGTAGTGCTATGTAGTGCTATGTAGTGTTATGTAGTGCTATGTATTGCTATGTAGTGCTGTGTATTGCTATTGTCTACATGTTTGAAGATACATACAACACACTAACAACAGAAAGCCTTTTGCATTCCAACCAGAGAGATCACAACACAAACACCTTGTCGGGTCTTTAAAAGTTGATTCTGACTGCCGAACACACACACACACGCATATGTAACTAACTGCAAAACAACCTCGGACAGATTCGAGATCCGGAAAGGAGAGAGACAGGCGACAGAGAGAAAAATATAAAGAGGGAGGGAGACAAAGGTGTGTCCAGACTGGGATCTATCAGCAGAGGACCTCCACAGAGCAACAATAACTGTAGTGGCAGGCTGATGAGTCAGTGTCTGTTTAAATGGCAGGCTGTCAGGCCTGGGTCTGCAGCCACCTCAGACCTGTCAGATGAACCACCTGACCCTTTAATCTTTAACATTGCTCCACCAGAGACGCTTCTGTCACTAACTCTGCCTTTCTGCTTTCCAAGGTGCCTGAAAGGCCAAGCGCAGCCACATCTCAGTGTGGTTTATTGATTTCTGACCCGGCGCTTAATAGTTTTCCTAGCCCTCCATGAATGGCTTTTGTAAGCAATATGGTTTGTACATCTCCCAGATCAATACCTTTTATATTTACAATACAATTGAAACAGCTTCTTGTGAAGAGCTGCAGAACCCGGCATTTGTCATCCTTCTGCGTCATTATCTGAATTAAAACATTTATTTCTGATTAAGAGCGTGTCCTATCTCATTAATTTTTCCCTTTCCAATACGAGGGGAATGGAATGGTATTGATTTTTGTACTTTTTACACGTCTCCACTACTGGCTAGATAATTGAGAAGTTAGCCAGAATAAATGAAGTTTCTAGCCTAGCAGACCAGCCAATACCTTGGAAATGTGAGGTGTTTTTGTGGGAGCACAGCTTTCATTTTGCAGCGTCTGAAGACAGAGGGACTGAACAAATTGGATTAAGGCTGGGGACAGGGACCAGGGGGTTCGGAGGGCCACGCCGGTGGGGGGGGGGGGGGGTCCCCATACTACCAAAGACATTGCACACATTGCAACTAGAGGAAACTGATTAAAGAACTAAAAGGCAGGTGATGATCGGCCCCCTGAAGCAGCTTATTGTTGGGAAAGATTTGAAACATGGTAATCAATAGCTGAACTAGACCTTTCAGCAGAGTGGTAATTGATTAAATTAAGCATGATCAAATTAATGAGATTCGATTAAGCTGTGGTTCTCGTTTTCTAATGCATGTAACAACCAGTTTAGTTGTGCACATTTCGTTACAAATAATAAAAACATTTAGTTTTAAAAACAGAGAAGATAAACATTTAGCATATTTTAGATTTCATTATTAGAAACAGAAAAGATAATGAACATACTGTAAATATATAATAATCATATAATACACAGAGTAGTTTGTAAATACATTGTAAAGTCACAATTCCTTTGGCACAAAGTGGACCTCTGACTTGAAGTTACATTCTATACTTTACCAGCTACCCAGTGTTACTGTATAGTCTGAGGAGAGGCTTTGTGGTCATCTCCAGTTTGCGTAGCATAGCAGTGGTGATATGAGGGACTGTGTCCCAAATGGCAACCTATTCCCTATTTAGTGCACTACTTTTGACCAAGGCCCATAAGGCACTATATCGGGAGTAGGGTGCCATTTATGATGGACCAAGGGTGGTGAGAGGGGTGACTGAACACAGCTACTAGAGCTACAGGACCTCACTAACAC
This sequence comes from Oncorhynchus mykiss, assembly GCF_013265735.2. NCBI lineage: Eukaryota > Metazoa > Chordata > Actinopteri > Salmoniformes > Salmonidae > Oncorhynchus > Oncorhynchus mykiss. The sequence goes on from NC_048569.1 coordinate 87,324,986, forward strand.
TGAAGAGGCCCGATAGAGCCTTCCTTGGGACTACAGGACCTAACTAACACTGAAGAGGCCCGATAGAGCCTTCCCTGGGACTACAGGACCTCACTAACACTGAAGAGGCCTGATAGAGCCTTCCCTGGGACTACAGGACCTCACTAACACCGAAGAGGCCCGATAGAGCCTTCCCTGGGACTACAGGACCTCACTAACACCGAAGAGGCCCGATAGAGCCTTCCCTGGGACTACAGGACCTCACTAACACCGAAGAGGCCCGATAGAGCCTTCCCTGGGACTACAGGACCTCACTAACACTGAAGAGGCCTGATAGAGCCTTCCCTGGGACTACAGGACCTCACTAACACTGAAGAGGCCTGATAGAGCCTTCCCTGGGACTGAGAGAAAATGTTGTTCCACTTCAAAAGGTCCTCGTCCAAAACAGCCCTACTTCACCTGTTAGAGAATGATAGTGAGACAATAGAGGGAGAGAGAATGGAAGAGAGAAAGAGAGAGAGAGAGAGAGAGAGAGAGGGGGGAAGAGGGGAAGAGAGGGAGAGACAGATTGAGGCAGAGACCTCTTTTGTCCATCCATTCACTGACCGCCTGACTGGCTACCTGCCACAGAGTCTCTGAGTCTCTGACCACGCACCAACTCAATCCTCCATCCTCCACTCCTCCATTCTCCACCCCTTCACCCCTCCACCCCTTTATACATTCGCCCCTCTTTCCTTCCACCACTCCACCCCTCCATTCCTCCACCCCTCCATTACTCCATCCCTCAATCCCTCCACCTTATCCCTCTACACTGGACAGATGGACGTGTAGTTGATCGGCCGTGGAGTTGGAGTGGGGCACCTGCCAAGCCCCTGCAGCAGAACAACCCTGACAGAACACTAATTCAACCTGCAGAACACCAACCCCATGAACTACACAGGAGACAGTATGTCCACCGAAAGAGAAAGGGAGGGAATGTGGTGGGGGGGTGGAGGGAGGGAGGGAGGGAGGAAGAGGTGAGGTGATAGAAAATTAGAGATTAGAGAGAGAAGGTGAGAAGAAGAGTGGGGATAGAAGAGAGATATATTTAGGGCAGAGAGAGAGAGAGGGGGGGGGGGGGGAGAGAGAGAGGGGGGAGGGAGAGCGAGAGAGAGAGAGGGGGGGAGAGGGAGAGAGAGAGGGGGGGGAGAAAGAGAGAGGGGGGAGAGAGAGAGGGGGGGAGAGAGAGAGAGAGAGAGAGAGAGAGAGAGAGAGAGAGAGAGAGAGGGGGGGGGAGAGTGAGACAGACAGACAGACAGACAGACAGACACAGACAGACAGACAGACAGACAGACAGACAGACAGACAGACAGACAGACAGACAGACAGAGCAGAGCAGAGCAGAGCAGAATTAGGCCGATACCCGCTAATGATAAAAATCCAGTAAAGAGCCGTTAAATTCTACAACCACCTAAAAGGAAAGTGATTCCCAAACCTTCCATAACGAAGCCATCACCTACAGAGAGATGAACCTGGAGAAGAGTCCCCTAAGCAAGCTGGTCTTTGGGCTCTGTTCACAAACACAAACAGACCCCACAGAGCCCCAGGACAGCAGCACAATTAGACCCAACCAAATCATGAGAAAACAAAAAGATAATAACGTGACACATTGGAAAGAACTAACAAAAAAACTGAGCAAACTAGAATGCTATTTGTCCCTAAACAGAGAGTACACAGTGGCAGAATACCTGACCACTGTGACTGACCCAAACTTAAGGAAAGCTTTGACTATGTACAGACTCAGTGAGCATAGCCTTGCTACTGAGAAAGGCTGACAGAATGACAGACGGACAGACAAACAGATAGAAAGAGAATGACAGGGAGAGAGAGTGAGATAGGAAGCTAACAGAGGGAGGACAGCAGTGTTTTTAATGAGCTACTTACTATAAGTTACTGTATCGGGTGATTAGAGGAACATGATTGGTCTGAGAAAGTGTCTTGCATCTCCCATCGCCACCAAACCAGTGGATTTAAGTGACGGTGATGTGTGAACAGGATTTAGCATGGCTGTATTTCAAAGGCTGTATCAGAAATGTTTGAGATTAAATATAAACGCACACATAAATGAACAAGTTGACATTGTTAAAATACACTTAATCTATTCAAACTATATATGACTTCATTTAGCAAGTAGTGAAGTATAGAAAAGCAAAAACAGTCAAAAACATTAAATAATGGAAATTACCATTAAAAAATATATTTTTCCTTTCCAACCAATTTTGTGATAAAAAAAAATCATTTTTACACCACAACACATCTTTCCATTTGTTAATCTGTATAAACAGACTTACGGTCTGGCCTCACAGTGTTCAGTGAACAGCTTAATAATTTGCGGTTGCATTTTAATGCCCAGGGTAATCTAAGGAGGGATGCAGAAAGGTTGGCTACATTCATCACAAACAGCAGCGTAACATAAGTGAAAAATTACAGGATTCCCAATGACCTTCCAACCAATCAAGCCTGGTAATTGCATTCATTCATTACCTGGGCCAGAGACAGAGGGATACAGAGATGACCCTTCAGCAAACCAAAATGTTTGGAGATGGGAAAAAAGAAGGAAATGCTGATTGGGCTGTTTGAAGACTTCTGACACAGAGAAGAGTGTTATTCTTATCACAAAACAAACTATGCTTCTATAATATGTCGTGGTGAGTGTGGAGGCTAGATGGCTATCTGGGTAGGTGGGGATAGAGCCATAGAATATCCTATAAAATGATATGTTTTCTAATTTCCTATTCTGTGGGTATAGCAGTGAGTGAGGAGAGATCAGTGTGGACTAGTTCCTCTTATCATGAACCACATCATCTATGATATCTCAACTGGTTAATTAAATTGAAGAACGTCATTATACAAAATGTCAGTCTGAATGTACAAAGATATTTTTCATAATTTCATATTTTAAAAAGGGTTTTTTTTTACGACAGAAATTCTGTTTGTTTTACCTCACTCTTCTGTGATCGACAGTACCAGTCAAAAGTTTGGACACACCTACTCATTCAAGGGTTTTTCATTATTTTGACTATTTTCCACATTGTAGAATAATAGTGAAGACATCACAACTATAAAATAACACATATGGAATAATGTAGTAACCAAAAAAGTGCTAAACAAATCAAAATATATTTTAGTTAATAGATTATTCAAAGTAGCTACCCTTGGACTTGATAGCAGCTTCATGAGCAACGCTTTTCCAACAGTCTTGAAGGAGTTCCCACATATGTTGAGCACTTGTTGGCTAATTTTCCTTCACTCTGCGGTCCAACTCATTCCAAACCATCTCAATTGGGTTGAGGTGGGTGATTGTGGAGGGCAGGTCATCTGATGCAGCACTCCATCACTCTCCTTCTTGGTCAAATAGTCCTTACAAAGCCTGGAGGTGTCATTTTGGGTCATTGTCCTGTTGAAAAACAAATGATAGCCCCACTAAGCGCAAACCACATGGGATGCCATATCGCTGCAGAATACTGTGGTAGCCATGCTGGTGAAGTGTGCCTTCTAAATAAATCGCTGACAGTGTCACCAGCAAAGCACACCCTCACACCTCCTCCTCCATGCTTCACGGTGGGAACCACACATCCGGAGATCATCCGTACACTGCGTCTCACAAAGACACAGCGGTTGGAACCAAAAATCTCAAATTTGGCGAAAGGACAGATTTCCACCGGTCTAATGTCCATTGCTCGTGTTTCTTGGCCCAAGCAAGTCTCTTCTTCTTATTTGTGTCCTTTAGTAGTGGTTTCTTTGCAGCAATTCGACCATGAAGACCTGATTCACAAAGTCTCCTCTGAACAGTTGATGTTGAGATGTGTCTGTTCCTTGAACTCTGTGAAGCATTTATTTTGGCTGCAATTTCTGAGACTGGTAACTCTAATTAACTCATCCTCTGCATCAGAGGTAACTCTGGGTCTTCCTTTCCTGTGGCAGTCCTCATGAGAGCCAGTGTCATCATAGTGCTTGATGGTTTTTGCGACTGCACTTGAAGAAACTTTCGAAGTTCATGACATTTTTTCAAATTGACTGACCTTCATGTCTTAAAGTAATGATGGACTGTCATTACTCTTTGCTTATTTGATCTGTTCTTGCCATAATATGGACTTGGTCTTTTACAAAATAGTGTGATCTTCTGTATACCACTCCTACCTTGTCACAACAACAACTGATTGGCTCAAACGCATGAAGAAGAAGGTACACCTGTTAATTGAAATGCATTCCAGGTGACTACCTCGTGAAGCTGGTTGAGAGAATGCCAAGAGTGTGTAAAGCTGTCATCAAAGCAAAGGGTGGCTAGTTTGAAGAATCTCAAATATAAAATATATTTGGATTTGTTTAGCACTTTTTTGGTTACTACATGATGCCAGATGTGTTATTTCATAGTTGTGATGTCGTCACTATTGTTCTACAATTTAGAAAATAGTAAAAATAAAGAAAAAACTTGAAAGAGCATTTTTGTCCAAACTTTTGACTGGTACTGTATATAAAGTGTAATATTGGGATGCAAACTCAAAATGTAATACATTTCATCTCTATATCTGACATGGTACAGGTGTCTTCTTTATTTACGTGCATAATCATGTGTGTGAGGTGGATACTTCTGTTTCAAAGTAGATTTGTTTAAGACTACCAAGAAACACTCTTTGTGACCCTGATTTACATTTCCATATATTTCATATTCCAGAGGATGGCGCATATGCCCCTTTTTCCTATTATGTAGATAGAGGTGTCTTTTCCTAAGTATTTTTGACTGTGTTTGAGTGTTACTTGCTGGGGAAGATGTTATTACAGGTCAGTTTACTAGGCCAGTAATAAGATCACCTGTGGTATACAAATATTTTTCTACTCTGCACATGTTTTTGGGTTTGCAGAGTGAATGAGTTTCTCCACATCACATCTCCTCACAGCCAGGCCCGGAAAGAGAGAACACATCACATCTCCTCACAGCCAGGCCCGGAGAGAGAGAACACATCACATCTCCTCGCAGCCAGGCCTGGACTGAGAGAACACATCACATCTCCTCACAGCCAGGCCCGGAGAGAGAGAACACATCACATCTCCTCACAGCCAGGCCCGGAGAGAGAGAACACATCACATCTCCTCACAGCCAGGCCCGGAAAGAGAGAACACATCACATCTCCTCACAGCCAGGCCCGGAGAGAGAGAACACATCACATCTCCTCACAGCCAGGCCGGGAGAGAGAGAACACATCACATCTCCTCACAGCCAGGCCGGGAGAGAGAGAGCACATCACATCTCCTCACAGCCAGGCCGGGAGAGAGAGAACACATCACATCTCCTCACAGCCAGGCCGGGAGAGAGAGAACACATCACATCTCCTCACAGCCAGGCCTGGACTGAGGGAACACATCACATCTCCTCACAGCCAGGCCCGGAGAGAGAGAACACATCACATCTCCTCACAGCCAGGCCGGGAGAGAGAGAACACATCACATCTTCTCACAGCCAGGCCGGGAGAGAGAGAACACATCACATCTCCTCACAGCCAGGCCTGGACTGAGGGAACACATCAGACCCACTGTCTTTTCTCTGCTACACTTTAGAGCTTGACATCTTGGCAGGCCGTAAATGGCTTTTCCACGGACGGGTGGATAGGATAGTGTGTGTGTGCATGTAAGTGTATTTGTGTGTTTGGCCTACAGGTATGTCCACGGCCATTCCCTCCCCCTCTTTGTATTTCGTCCTTCTGTCCTGTCGGCCTCAGCCGCCATTATTCCAGGATCCACAGAAAAGTTACAGTAGTCTGGAAACCTATCAGGTGGGCTGGACAGCAGATTGAGTTGATGTTCTGTGCAGTTTAAAGACTGCAGTAGTGATGGAGCTCTCTGGGTGATGAGATCTGATGTTCTCTCAGGTAGTGATGGAGTTAAAGTGAACAAGGCTCTCTGGGTGATGAGATCTGATGTTCTCTCAGGTAGTGATGGAGTTAAAGTGAATTAGGTTCTCTGGGTGATGCGATCTGATGCTCTCTCAGGTAGTGATGGAGTTAAAGTGAATTAGGCTCTCTGGGTGATGAGATCTGATGTTCTCTCAGGTAGTGATGGAGTTAAAGTGAATTAGGCTCTCTGGGTGATGAGATCTGATGTTCTCTCAGGTAGTGATGGAGTTAAAGTGAATTAGGCTCTCTGGGTGATGAGATCTGATGCTCTCTCAGGTAGTGATGGAGTTAAAGTGAATTAGGCTCTCTGGGTGATGAGCTCTGATGTTCTCTCAGGTAGTGATGGAGTTAAAGTGAATTAGGCTCTCTGGGTGATGAGATCTGATGTTCTCTCAGGTAGTGATGGAGTTAAAGTGAATTAGGCTCTCTGGGTGATGAGATCTGATGTTCTCTCAGGTAGTGATGGAGTTAAAGTGAATTAGGCTCTCTGGGTGATGAGATCTGATGTTCTCTCAGGTAGTGATGGAGTTAAAGTGAATTAGGCTCTCTGGGTGATGAGATCTGATGTTCTCTCAGGTAGTGATGGAGTTAAAGTGAATTAGGCTCTCTGGGTGATGAGATCTGATGTTCTCTCAGGTAGTGATGGAGTTAAAGTGAATTAGGCTCTCTGGGTGATGAGATCTGATGTTCTCTCAGGTAGTGATGGAGTTAAAGTGAATTAGGCTCTCTGGGTGATGAGATCTGATGTTCTCTCAGGTAGTGATGGAGTTAAAGTGAATTAGGCTCTCTGGGTGATGAGATCTGATGCTCTCTCAGGTAGTGATGGAGTTAAAGTGAATTAGGCTCTCTGGGTGATGAGCTCTGATGCTCTCTCAGGTAGTGATGGAGTTAAAGTGAATTAGGCTCTCTGGGTGATGAGATCTGATGCTCTCTCAGGTAGTGATGGAGTTAAAGTGAATTAGGCTCTCTGGGTGATGAGATCTGATGTTCTCTCAGGTAGTGATGGAGTTAAAGTGAATTAGGCTCTCTGGGTGATGAGATCTGATGTTCTCTCAGGTAGTGATGGAGTTAAAGTGAATTAGGCTCTCTGGGTGATGAGATCTGATGTTCTCTCAGGTAGTGATGGAGTTAAAGTGAATTAGGCTCTCTGGGTGATGAGATCTGATGCTCTCTCAGGTAGTGATGGAGTTAAAGTGAATTAGGCTCTCTGGGTGATGAGATCTGATGCTCTCTCAGGTAGTGATGGAGTTAAAGTGAATTAGGCTCTCTGGGTGATGAGATCTGATGTTCTCTCAGGTAGTGATGGAGTTAAAGTGAATTAGGCTCTCTGGGTGATGAGATCTGATGTTCTCTCAGGTAGTGATGGAGTTAAAGTGAATTAGGCTCGCTGGGTGATGAGATCTGATGTTCTCTCAGGTAGTGATGGAGTTAAAGTGAATTAGGCTCTCTGGGTGATGAGATCTGATGTTCTCTCAGGTAGTGATGGAGTTAAAGTGAATTAGGCTCTCTGGGTGATGAGATCTGATGTTCTCTCAGGTAGTGATGGAGTTAAAGTGAATTAGGCTCTCTGGGTGATGAGATCTGATGCTCTCTCAGGTAGTGATGGAGTTAAAGTGAATTAGGCTCTCTGGGTGATGAGCTCTGATGTTCTCTCAGGTAGTGATGGAGTTAAAGTGAATTAGGCTCTCTGGGTGATGAGATCTGATGTTCTCTCAGTTAGTGATGGAGTTAAAGTGAATTAGGCTCTCTGGGTGATGAGATCTGATGCTCTCTCAGGTAGTGATGGAGTTAAAGTGAATTAGGCTCTCTGGGTGATGAGATCTGATGCTCTCTCAGGTAGTGATGGAGTTAAAGTGAATTAGGCTCTCTGGGTGATGAGATCTGATGTTCTCTCAGGTAGTAATGGAGTTAAAGTGAATTAGGCTCTCTGGGTGATGAGATCTGATGTTCTCTCAGGTAGTGATGGAGTTAAAGTGAATTAGGCTCTCTGGGTGATGAGCTCTGATGCTCTCTCAGGTAGTGATGGAGTTAAAGTGAATTAGGCTCTCTGGGTGATGAGATCTGATGCTCTCTCAGGTAGTGATGGAGTCAAAGTGAATTAGGCTCTCTGGGTGATGAGATCTGATGTTCTCTCAGGTAGTGATGGAGTTAAAGTGAATTAGGCTCTCTGGGTGATGAGCTCTGATGCTCTCTCAGGTAGTGATGGAGTTAAAGTGAATTAGTCTCTCTGGGTGATGAGATCTGATGTTCTCTCAGGTAGTGATGGAGTTAAAGTGAATTAGGCTCTCTGGGTGATGAGCTCTGATGCTCTCTCAGGTAGTGATGGAGTTAAAGTGAATTAGGCTCTCTGGGTGATGAGATCTGATGTTCTCTCAGGTAGTGATGGAGTTAAAGTGAATTAGGCTCTCTGGGTGATGAGATCTGATGTTCTCTCAGGTAGTGATGGAGTTAAAGTGAATTAGGCTCTCTGGGTGATGAGATCTGATGCTCTCTCAGGTAGTGATGGAGTTAAAGTGAATTAGGCTCTCTGGGTGATGAGATCTGATGCTCTCTCAGGTAGTGATGGAGTTAAAGTGAATTAGGCTCTCTGGGTGATGAGATCTGATGTTCTCTCAGGTAGTGATGGAGTTAAAGTGAATTAGGCTCTCTGGGTGATGATATCTGATGTTCTCTCAGGTAGTGATGGAGTTAAAGTGAATTAGGCTCTCTGGGTGATGAGCTCTGATGCTCTCTCAGGTAGTGATGGAGTTAAAGTGAATTAGGCTCTCTGGGTGATGAGATCTGATGCTCTCTCAGGTAGTGATGGAGTCAAAGTGAATTAGGCTCTCTGGGTGATGAGATCTGATGTTCTCTCAGGTAGTGATGGAGTTAAAGTGAATTAGGCTCTCTGGGTGATGAGCTCTGATGCTCTCTCAGGTAGTGATGGAGTTAAAGTGAATTAGGCTCTCTGGGTGATGAGATCTGATGTTCTCTCAGGTAGTGATGGAGTTAAAGTGAATTAGGCTCTCTGGGTAATGAGCTCTGATGCTCTCTCAGGTAGTGATGGAGTTAAAGTGAATTAGGCTCTCTGGGTGATGAGATCTGATGTTCTCTCAGGTAGTGATGGAGTTAAAGTGAATTAGGCTCTCTGGGTGATGAGATCTGATGTTCTCTCAGGTAGTGATGGAGTTAAAGTGAATTAGGCTCTCTGGGTGATGAGATCTGATGTTCTCTCAGGTAGTGATGGAGTTAAAGTGAATTAGGCTCTCTGGGTGATGAGCTCTGATGTTCTCTCAGGTAGTGATGGAGTTAAAGTGAATTAGGCTCTCTGGGTGATGAGATCTGATGTTCTCTCAGGTAGTGATGGAGTTAAAGTGAATTAGGCTCTCTGGGTGATGAGATCTGATGTTCTCTCAGGTAGTGATGGAGTTAAAGTGAATTAGGCTCTCTGGGTGATGAGATCTGATGTTCTCTCAGGTAGTGATGGAGTTAAAGTGAATTAGGCTCGCTGGGTGATGAGATCTGATGTTCTCTCAGGTAGTGATGGAGTTAAAGTGAATTAGGCTCTCTGGGTGATGAGATCTGATGTTCTCTCAGGTAGTGATGGAGTTAAAGTGAATTAGGCTCTCTGGGTGATGAGATCTGATGTTCTCTCAGGTAGTGATGGAGTTAAAGTGAATTAGGCTCTCTGGGTGATGAGATCTGATGCTCTCTCAGGTAGTGATGGAGTTAAAGTGAATTAGGCTCTCTGGGTGATGAGCTCTGATGTTCTCTCAGGTAGTGATGGAGTTAAAGTGAATTAGGCTCTCTGGGTGATGAGATCTGATGTTCTCTCAGGTAGTGATGGAGTTAAAGTGAATTAGGCTCTCTGGGTGATGAGATCTGATGCTCTCTCAGGTAGTGATGGAGTTAAAGTGAATTAGGCTCTCTGGGTGATGAGATCTGATGCTCTCTCAGGTAGTGATGGAGTTAAAGTGAATTAGGCTCTCTGGGTGATGAGATCTGATGTTCTCTCAGGTAGTAATGGAGTTAAAGTGAATTAGGCTCTCTGGGTGATGAGATCTGATGTTCTCTCAGGTAGTGATGGAGTTAAAGTGAATTAGGCTCTCTGGGTGATGAGCTCTGATGCTCTCTCAGGTAGTGATGGAGTTAAAGTGAATTAGGCTCTCTGGGTGATGAGATCTGATGCTCTCTCAGGTAGTGATGGAGTCAAAGTGAATTAGGCTCTCTGGGTGATGAGATCTGATGTTCTCTCAGGTAGTGATGGAGTTAAAGTGAATTAGGCTCTCTGGGTGATGAGCTCTGATGCTCTCTCAGGTAGTGATGGAGTTAAAGTGAATTAGTCTCTCTGGGTGATGAGATCTGATGTTCTCTCAGGTAGTGATGGAGTTAAAGTGAATTAGGCTCTCTGGGTGATGAGCTCTGATGCTCTCTCAGGTAGTGATGGAGTTAAAGTGAATTAGGCTCTCTGGGTGATGAGATCTGATGTTCTCTCAGGTAGTGATGGAGTTAAAGTGAATTAGGCTCTCTGGGTGATGAGATCTGATGCTCTCTCAGGTAGTGATGGAGTTAAAGTGAATTAGGCTCTCTGGGTGATGAGCTCTGATGCTCTCTCAGGTAGTGATGGAGTTAAAGTGAATTAGGCTCTCTGGGTGATGAGATCTGATGCTCTCTCAGGTAGTGATGGAGTCAAATTGAACAAGGCTCTCTGGGTGATGAGATCTGATGCTCTCTCAGGTAGTGATGGAGTCAAAGTGAACAAGGCTCTCTGGGTGATGAGATCTGATGCTCTCTCAGGTAGTGATGGAGTCAAAGTGAACAAGGCTCTCTGGGTGATGAGATCTGATGCTCTCTCAGGTAGTGATGGAGTCAAAGTGAATTAGGCTCTCTCGGTGATGAGATCTGATGTTCTCTCAGGTAGTGATGGAGTTAAAGTGAATTAGGCTCTCTGGGTGATGAGATCTGATGCTCTCTCAGGTAGTGATGGAGTTAAAGTGAATTAGGCTCTCTGGGTGATGAGATCTGATGCTCTCTCAGGTAGTGATGGAGTTAAAGTGAATTAGGCTCTCTGGGTGATGAGATCTGATGCTCTCTCAGGTAGTGATGGAGTCAAAGTGAATTAGGCTCTCTGGGTGATGAGATCTGATGTTCTCTCAGGTAGTGATGGAGTTAAAGTGAATTAGGCTCTCTGGGTGATGAGATCTGATGTTCTCTCAGGTAGTGATGGAGTTAAAGTGAATTAGGCTCTCTGGGTGATGAGCTCTGATGCTCTCTCAGGTAGTGATGGAGTTAAAGTGAATTAGGCTCTCTGGGTGATGAGATCTGATGCTCTCTCAGGTAGTGATGGAGTTAAAGTGAATTAGGCTCTCTGGGTGATGAGATCTGATGTTCTCTCAGGTAGTGATGGAGTTAAAGTGAATTAGGCTCTCTGGGTGATGAGCTCTGATGCTCTCTCAGGTAGTGATGGAGTTAAAGTGAATTAGGCTCTCTGGGTGATGAGATCTGATGTTCTCTCAGGTAGTGATGGAGTTAAAGTGAATTAGGCTCTCTGGGTGATGAGATCTGATGTTCTCTCAGGTAGTGATGGAGTTAAAGTGAATTAGGCTCTCTGGGTGATGAGATCTGATGCTCTCTCAGGTAGTGATGGAGTTAAAGTGAATTAGGCTCTCTGGGTGATGAGCTCTGATGCTCTCTCAGGTAGTGATGGAGTTAAAGTGAATTAGGCTCTCTGGGTGATGAGATCTGATGCTCTCTCAGGTAGTGATGGAGTCAAATTGAACAAGGCTCTCTGGGTGATGAGATCTGATGCTCTCTCAGGTAGTGATGGAGTCAAAGTGAACAAGGCTCTCTGGGTGATGAGATCTGATGCTCTCTCAGGTAGTGATGGAGTCAAAGTGAACAAGGCTCTCTGGGTGATGAGATCTGATGCTCTCTCAGGTAGTGATGGAGTCAAAGTGAATTAGGCTCTCTCGGTGATGAGATCTGATGCTCTCTCAGGCCCCCGGGGCAGTGGACTGAATGTGGAATAAAACACAGAGAAGAAAGTATGTGCCTGGACGCACACTCGCACACACACACACACACACACACACACACACACACACACACACACACACACACACACACACACACACACACACACACACACACACACCCTATCCTACCACCAGTTATCCCCATTCGGCCACTGCCCAATAGAAACACCCTGGGTCTCAGCCAGTGGTCTAATAACCACAGGTCTAATAACCCAAATCCTCTCCATCAGCCCTGTCTGAATCACTAGGAACATATTGAGCTACGAGAGAAAACATGAACTTCATACATCCTTCATATATATATAAATTCATATATCATGAACTTCATATATCCGCATATTCAATCCCACTGACAAGTTACAAAACTTCTAAATCCTTCTGGAACCAGTTAAGTGAAAGCAAGTTGTAAAGCCGTTTGTCATGAGATGGGGACATGGAGGTTCAAATGGAGTTTATTACCTATTTTCCATACCAAATGGTCCATACCTGGACCAAATGTGCCTGGTGGAAACGTCTCCATTTGGAATGTCTTCACATCTGTAACTGTCTTTTAAATCCATCTAGATGTTCTATTACTCTGCTCAGAGAACCAAAACATTATCATCATAGCTCCTCGCTAGAGTGCACACACTTGGGCCTCCCGGGTGGCGCAGTGGTTAAGGGCGCTGTACTGCAGCGCCAGCTGTGCCATCAGAGTCCCTGGGTTTGCGCCCAGGCTCTGTCGTAACCAGCCACGACCGGGAGGTCCGTGGGGCGACGCACAATTGGCCTAGCGTCGTCCGGGTTAGGGAGGGCTTGGTCGGTAGGGATGTCCTTGTCTCATCGCGCACCAGCGACTCCTGTGGCGGGTCGGGCGCAGTGTGCGCTAACCAAGGTTGCCGGGTGCACGGTGTAGCCTCCGACACATTGGTGCGGCGGGCTTCCGGGTTGGATGCGCGATGTGTTCAGAAGCAGTGCGGCTGGTGTATCGGAGGACGCAGGACTTTCAACCTTCGTCTCTCCCGAGCCCGTACGGGAGTTGTAGCGATGAGACAAGATAGTAGCTACTACAACAATTGGATACCACGAAATTGGGGAGAAAAAGGGGTAAAAAAAATAACTAAAAAAATAAAATAAGAAACACTCACCGGCCAGTTTATTAGGTACACCACTCCGTTCATGAAAATGGATCGCTCCTACAAACAGTGGGCATGGCTTGCTATATAAAGCAGGCAGACAGGCATCTGTTCGACTGAACATTAGAATAGGCAAAACAAGTGACCTCAATGGTGGTATGATTGTCGGTGCCAGGCACACCGGATCCAGTATCTCAGAAACGGCCGCCCTCTTAGGCTTTCACACATGACAGTGTCTAGGGTTTCTCGAGAATGTTGCGACAAACATCCAGTCAGCGGAAGTCCCGTGGGCTAAAGCAGCTTGTTGATGAGTGAGGTTGAAGGAGAATGGCAAGAAACGTGCAAGCTAACAGGCGGGCCAGAAACCGACAAATAACGGCGCAGTACAACACTGGTGTGCAGAACGGCATCTCGGAACAACTCGTCGGTCCTTGTTATGGAAGGTCTATTGCAGCGTGTGTACGACCACACTGGGTTCCACTTCTATCTGCTACACAGGATAACCAATAATGGACAACTGAGAAGTGGAAAAACATCACCTGGTCCGCCAAATCACGGTTCTGTTGCGTCATGGTGATGGCAGAGTCAGGATTTGGTGTAGGCAGCATGAGTCCATGGACCCATCCTGACTGGTGTCAAGGGACAGGCTGATGGCGGCAACTTTGTGTTGCCATCGCGTCAGCATGGACCAACATCCATGTGGAACATTTCCTACTTTTAGAATTCACGGCCGAAGAATTCAGGTTGTTCTGGAGGCAAAGGAGGGTCCGACCCGGTACTAGATGGGTGTACCTAATAAAGTGTCCGGTAGGTGTATATACATATCAAAGGTGCTCATAACGTCAACACATCGGCTTATGGAGTAGTTCTGTACCATATTCATTTGAGGAGTCCTTGGCGGTCTTTGGAGGAAACTTGACAAACTGTATGGAAACAAACAAATGCCTAGAAACAAGCCTTCACTGTTTTGAAGTGTGTGTTTTTACTTGACTTGCATGTAGGTAGTGTTTGGGGATCAATGGTGGGCTGTTGAAGTCCACTGTATCGATAACTCATTGACTCATACTGACACAACACAATTCTCAGACAGAAACACTGGATCAATAACTCGATATCCCTTGCGTCAGGCCCGCGGCGTAATGCGGTGCCATGCCCCCTGAGTGAGTGGCGTAAAAGGAGGGAGCAGGCTGGCAGTAAAGGACAGGAGGACAGAGAGAAAAGAGGGGCCTGCTGATGGCCCGTCACACCCTTCAATACCTCAGCCCCCTGTCACACCATCCTGCTCTGAGGGGACAGGCAGGTAGAGTTGAGGAGGAGGGTGGGAGGAAGGTGTCAACAATGACCATGTATGACCCAGGAGCTGGGGCTGGCACCGTCAGCAACTATCTACGATCTAACCCTCCCCCCCATTGTCAGAATTGTGCCGACTCCACGGTAACACTGGCTGATCCTTGGCGACCCCACCGCAAACCCCCGTGGGTAATGCCACGCGCCTCTCCAGGCCTGCGGTATTGACCCGAGCTGTCACCCCTGACCCCCCTCAGCACCGGATGATCTATGGAAGAGCCACAGGTTCAAATGATTTTCCTCCCCCCGCCGCCCTGTTTTCACAGTGAGCTGATTGCTAATGACAACATTAGAAAGGGCATAATGGAGATTTGCAAACCTAAATATCTGCAGAAGTTCCAATGTGGTTGAGGGTTCTTGGATCTTTAAGCTGGGCTCAGGATCAGTAATGTGTTGGTGTGGGTAAAGATTGTACTTAAACCAACACAATTCAGAAACCTAAAATGTTCCTTCATGGGCCTTGAGACTTGCAACAGTTTTTACTAGGAAACATAATAATTGAATTATTAAAGAAGGAGCAAACCTTTTTTTTATCTGTAATGAGAGTAATTGAGATAAATAAAGGATGTTGTACCAACAAAAATTATCCTTGTTACGTTCTCTTTGATAAGGAACAATGGAGGCTGGTGTGAAGAGCTATAGGAGGACAGGCTCATTGTAATGGCTCGAATGGAATTAATGGCATGATATATTACATATGGAAACCACATGTTGGACTCATTTATTCCATTCCAGCCATTACAATGAGCCTACAGGAAAGTCTTTGTCCTCAGGCCTGGAGGGAAGCCGCTACCCAAGAGTGGTAAAGCGGCCTTTACTGGTTCTAACAGCAGACCAAAAGGCTTGCTGCCAGCTCTTAGCAAACTGTTGGAAAAAAAATGTGTTTGACCAAATACAATGCTATTTCTCTGTAAACAAAGTAAGGACAGACTTTCAGCATTTTTGTAGAGAAATGCACTTAACATGTACTGCACTGACACAAATGACTGATGATTGGTTGAAAGAAATTGATAATAAGAAGATTTAGGGAGGTGTACTGTTAGATTTCAGTGCAGCCTTTGATATTATTGACCATAAAAAACGTATGTGCTATGACTTTTCAACCTCTGCCATATTGTGGATTCAGAGCTATATATCTAATATAACTCAAAGGGTTTTCTTTAATGGAAGCTTCTCTAATGTAAAATGGTGTACCGCAGGGCAGCTCTCTAAGCCCTCTACTCTTTTCTATTTTTAACAACGACCTGCCACTGCCATTAAACAGAGCGCATGTGTGTCCATGTATTCTGATGATTCAACCATATATGCATCAGCATCCATAGCTAATGAAGTCACTGAAACCCTTAACAAAGACTAGCAGTCTGTTTTGGAATGGATGGCCATTAATAAACTGATCCTGAACATCTCTAAAACTAAGAGCATTCTATTTGGTACAAATAATTTGTTAAGTGCTAGGCCTCAGCTGAATCTGGTAATGAATGTTGTTGAACAAGTTGAGGAGACTAAATTATTTGGCGTTACCTTAGATTGTAAACTGTCATGGTCAAAATATATAGATTCAATGGTCGTAAAGATGGGGAGAGGTCTTGCCGTAATAAAGAAATGCTCTGATTTTTTGACACCACACTCCTAAAAGCAAGTTCTGCAGGCTCTAGTTTGGTCTTATGTTGATTATTGTCCAGTCATGTGGTCCAGTGCTCCAAGGAAAGACCTATTTAAGCTGCAGCTGGTCCAGAATAGAGCGGCAAGTTTTTCTCTTAATTGTAATCAGAGGGCTGATATAAATACTATGCATGTCAGTCTCTCTTGGCTAAGAGTTGAGGAGAGACTGAATGCATTACTTCTTCTTTTTAAAATAAACATGAATGTGTTGAAAATCCCAAATTGTTTGCATAGTCAATTTACACACAGCTCTGACACACACACGTATCACAGTCCCCAAATCCAGAACAAATTCAAGAAAGCGTACAGTATATATAAAGCCCTTTTTGCATGGAACCTCCTTCCATCTCATATTGCTCAAATAAACAGTAAACCTGGTTTCAAAAACAGATAAAGCAACACCTCACGGCACAACGCCTCTCCTCTATTTGACCTAGATAGTTTGTGTGTATGTATTGATATGTAGGCTGTGTGCTGTTTTTAAAGAATGTATGTAGTTCTGTCCTTGAGCTGTTCTTGTCTATTGATGTTCTGTATTATGTCATTCTGTATTATGTTTCATGTTTTGTGTTGGACTCCAGGAAGAGTAGCTGCTGCTGTTGCAACAGCTAATGGGGATCCTAATAAAATACCAAAATACCAAATACCGTCCTCCTATAGCTTCTCCCACCAGCCTCCTCTGATAAGGAACCATGTACAGTTCATATGTACAAAAACACCTAGTGTTCAATACAAAACCTTTGCTCTGGCTTCCCCTCATACCAGCAGGATTCATGTCCACGTTAGTATCTTGTGTTAAAGCGCCTATCCACTAACGTCCTGCCAAACATCCCAAGTATCCCCTGAACAGCCCTTTGATGCTAATCCATTACAGCCCTGATAATACCTTTATGCTGCGATAGATATATGTATTTATATGGCATGGAAATAACATAACAGCAAATTGCCAAAACAACTTTATAAATCAGTCCTCCCAGGCTCTCGATGCTGCGGCTCCAAGGTGCCTGGTGATGCTGATGAGAGGCTGAGGGAAGGGGGCATCCATCGCCACGACGACGACATCCATACGTCGTCAGGGAAATGGGCTCAGCTCAGGGCCAGCGGGTGCGGTGGGTGCAGCGGGCCCTGCGAGCAGCGTGCGTGTCCCCCCACTTCTCTTTCTCCCACATCTAAATGGAATTACTGGGTGGGTTCAAACCCATCCCAACATCCCACCATTTCCCATCCCCTGTCCTCCACAGTCCGCCTCGTTCTCAATTTAGAAAACCGAAAATCTACCATTAATCAAAAGTTACAAACAGACTTTGCCGTGTCATAACTCTTGGGATGGCTTTTCCCTTGATTGATTCCTATACACACATACTGTTGGATTACCATAATGTGTTCTTCTGGCAAAAATTCCGGCAGAGGCGAAGGAGCGTGGATAGGGGTGGAGGGAGGGAGGGAGGGAGGGAGGGAGGGAGGGAGGGAGGGAGGGAGGGAGGGAGGGAGGGAGGGAGAGGGGCGGTCGGGGGGAGACGGAGGAATGGTGCGGAGCAGAACGCGAGCAGGGAGGGAAGTAAATAACAAATGGTCTTGGCTCCACCTCATCGGGAGTGATTTCAATCCAATGTTCCATCATAGCAACTGGAGAAGAGAGTGTTTGGGGTTTGGGCTATCAATTACAGATATGTAGGCAGGCAGACACTATCATTTGGCTGATTGTCACCAGTCCACAGCAGTGACACCAGGAAGTGATCCATCAGTCTATTTCCTGTGACAGGAGAAGGATGACAAGGTGTCGTCGAGGCCCCCCATCCCCATACCAAGCTCTTTAACATGCTTGGGGACACACATTCTAATGCAGACATTTAACCTTTCTTCTTTCATTTCTCTTTCTGCTCTTTGAGTCTGGGTAGATTGATGTATTTTGACTGGGAAAAAACTGAAGTTTCTGCTGTTTATTAAACTCACTTTGGGTGCATACAGAGTTTGTCTGCTCAGTATTTACTTCCTGTTTACCCTGTTGGTTAGGCAAAGGAACATCTTTCAAATATGCTTGGTGCAATTAAATTAGTGTCACAAAGTATTGTCTAAGTAGATACCTGAAACAATAGTATCTGAGATAACACTCAAAACTAATCTCAAACTACGACCAAGGACACAGCCTGTAACACTCCAACACAGACCCAACACAAACACAACGTAATCATTCCATACAAAATGATTATTACACAATGTAAATGCTCATAAGTTGAGGAACAGAGGATCTCTTTATAGTAGCTACACTTGTTTAAAGGTCAAGTCTCAGAAAGAAACCATTTTCTCAGTACCTTGAATAATAATAAAGGAAACCAGTCAATATTTCATCCAAACGTTTTACTGCAGATATACAGGTAACTGCCAAAATAAAGGAAACACCAACATAAGGTGTCTTTATATGGTGTTGAGCCACCACGAGCCAGAACAACTTCAATGTGCCTTGGGATATATTCTACAAGTTTCTGGAACTCTATCGGAGGAATACAAAACCATTCTTCTATGAGAAATTACATCATTTGGTGTTTTGTTGTGGTGGTGGAAAACGCTGTCTCAGACGCCACTCCAGAATCTCACATAAGTGTTCAATTGTGCTGAGATCTGGTGGCTGAGACAGAGACACACACACACACACACACACACACACACACACACACACACACACACACACACACACTTTAAAACCCCTCTTTCAAAGTCACTGAGATCTTCTAGCCATGGTTGCCAAAATAATGGGCTCACCTGCTTCCAATATACTTTGTATCCCTCATTTACAGAAGTGTTTCCTTTATTTTGGCAGTTATCTGTACATGTATTATCATCATGAGGCAAGACAGCACTGTTATCATGTATCCAAGAATTGGTTGGACTTCGCTAAAGACCTGTAGATGTCTACATTACTCTACATTTGTTTACAAGGCCCTACTTTACAAAGCACCTGTTTTTCTGGGTGATTTGTGATGTTTCATTTGTGCTTCCCATGACTGTGTTTTTGTATTTTAATATATATTTTGTGTATAATGTGTTGTTTATTTATGTTGTATTACACAGGGTGGATTTGAAAAAGAGACAGGTAGATACAGTTGAAGTCGGAAGTTTACATACACTGACATTGGAGTCATTAAAACTTGTTTTTCGGCCTCCCGGGTGGCGCAGTGGTTAAGGGCGCTGTACTGCAGCGCCAGCTGTGCCATCAGAGTCCCTGGGTTTGCGCCCAGGCTCTGTCGTAACCAGCCGCGACCGGGAGGTCCGTGGGGCGATGCACAATTGGCCTAGCGTCGTCCGGGTTAGGGAGGGATTGGTCGGTAGGGATCTCCTTGTCTCATCGCGCACCAGCGACTCCTGTGGCGGGCCAGGCGCAGTGCGCGCTAGCCAAGGTTGCCAGGTGCACGGTGTAGCCTCCGACACATTGGTGCGGCTGGCTTCCGGGTTGGAGGCGCGCTGTGTTACGAAGCAGTGCGGCTGGTTGGGTTGTGTATCGGAGGACGAATGACATTCAGCCTTCGTCTCTCCCGAGCCCGTACAGGAGTTGTAGCGATGAGACAAGATAGTAGCTACTACAACAATTGGATACCACGAAATTAGGGAGAAAAAGGGGTAAAATTCAAAAAAAATTAAAATATATTTTTTTAACTCGTTTTTCAACCACTCCACAAATTTCTTGTTAACAAACTATAGTTTTGGCAAGTCGATTAGGACATATACTTTGTGAATGACGCAAGTAATTTTTCCAACAATTGTTTACGGACAGATTATTTCACTTATAATTCATTGTATCACAATTCCAGTGGGTCAGAAGATTACATACGCTATGTTGACTGTGCCTTTAAACAGCTTGGAAAATTCCAGAAAATGATGTCATGGCTTTAGAAGCTTTTGATAGGCTAATTGACATAATTTGAGTCAATTGGAGGTGAACCTGTGGATGTATTTCAAAGCCTACCTTCAAACTCAGTGCCTCTTTGCTTGACATCATGGGAAAATCAAAAGAAATCAGCCAAGACCTCAGAAAAAAATTGTAGACCTCCACAAGTCTGGTTCATCTTTGGGAGCAATTTCCAAATTCCTGAAGGTACCACGTTCATCTGTACAAACAATAGTACGCAAGTATAAACACCAAGTATAAACAAGTCCTAGATTGAGATAACCAAGTATAAACAAGTCCTATATCGACATAACCTGAAAGGCTGCTCAGCAAGGAAGAAGCCAATACTCCAAAACCGCCATAAAAATGCCAGACTACGGTTTGCAACTGCACATGGGGACAAAGGTCGTACTTTTTGGAGAAACATCCTCTGGTCTGATAAAACAAAAATGGAACTGTTTGGCCATAATGACCATCGTTATGTTTGAAGGAAAAAGGGGGAGGCTTGCAAGCCGAAGAACACCATCCCAACTGTGACGCACAGGGGTGGCAGCATCATGTTATGGGGGTGCTTTGCTGCAGGAGGGACTGGTGCACTTCACAAAATAGATGGCATTATGATGGAAAATGATGTGGCTATATTGATGCAACATCTCAAGACATCAGTCAGGAAGTTAAAGCTTGGTCGCAAATGGGTCTTCCAATTGGACAATGACCCCATGCATACTTCCAAAGTTGTGGCAAAATGGCTTAAGGACAACAAAGTCAATGTATTGGAGTGACCATCACAAAGCCCTGACCTCAATCCTATAGAATATTTGTGGGCAGAACTGAAAAAGTGTGTGTGAGCAAGGAGGCCTACAAACCTGACTCAATAACACCAGGTCTGTCGGGAGGAATGGGCCAAAATTCACCCAACTTATTGTGGGAACCTTGTGGAAGGCTACCCAAAATGTTTGACCCAAGTTAAACAATTTAAAGGCAATGCTACCAAATACTAATTGAGTGTATGTAAACTTCTGACCCACTGGGAATGTGATGAAAGAAATCAAATCTGAAATAAATAATTCTCTCTACTATTATTCTGACATTTCACATACTTAAAATAAAGTGGTGATCCTAACTGACCTAAAACAGGGATTTTTTACTAGGATTAAATTTCAGGAATTGTGAAAAACTGAGGTTAAATGTATTTAGCTAAGGTGTATGTAAACTCCCGACTTCAACTGTGTACTGTATATATTTATATGTATTTATATATGTCTACCCTGTTAAAATAAAGATTGAATAAAACAAATAAAAACTCATTTTGTGGAATCTGCTGATAACCAGATATTACCAAACATCATGGTGATGCCGTGCTACATACACACACAGCAAACATTGACGAAAAGACAAAAAGAGCAACATACAGTGGGGAGAACAAGTTTTTGATTTTGCAGGCTTTCCTACTTACAAAGCATGTAGAGGTCTGTAATTTTTATCATAGGTACACCTCAACTGTGAGAGATGGAATCTAAAAGAAAAATCCAGAAAATCACATTGTATGATTTTTAAGTAATTAATTTGCATTTTATGGCATGACATAAGTATTTGATACATCAGAAAAGCAGAACTTAATATTTGGTACAGAAACCTTTGTTTGCAATTACAGAGATCATACATTTCCTGTAGTTCTTGACCAGGTTTGCACACACTGCAGCAGGGATTTTGGCCCACTCCTCCATACAGACCTTCTCCAGATCCTTCAGGTTTCGGGGCTGTCGCTGGGCAATATGGACTTTCAGCTCCCTCCAAAGATTTTCTATTGGGTTCAGGTCTGGAGACTGGCTAGGCCACTCCAGGACCTTGAGATGCTTCTTACGGAGCCACTCCTTAGTTTCCCTGGCTGTGTGTTTCGGGTCGTTGTCATGCTGGAAGACCCAGCCACGACCCATCTTCAATGCTCTTACTGAGGGAAGGAGGTTGTTGGCCAAGATCCCGCGATACATGGCCCCATCCATCCTCCCCTCAATACGGTGCAGACGTCCTGTCCCCTTTGCAGAAAAGCATCCCCAAATAATGATGTTTCCACCTCCATGCATCACGGTTGGGATGGTGTTCTTGGGGTTGTACTCATCCTTCTTCTTCCTCCAAACACGACGAGTGGAGTTTAGACCGAAAAGCTCTATTTTTGTCTCATCAGACCACATGACCTTCTCCCATTCCTCCTCTGGATCATCCAGATGGTCATTGGCAAACTTCAGACGGGCCTGGACATGCGCTGACTTGAGCAGGGGGACCTTGCGTGCGCTGTAGGATTTGAATCCATGACGGCGTAGTGTGTTACTAATGGTTTTCTTTGAGACTGTGGTCCCAGCTCTCTTCAGGTCATTGACCAGGTCCTGCCGTGTAGTTCTGGGCTGATCCCTCACCTTCCTCATGATCATTGATGCCCCACGAGGTGAGATCTTGCATGGAGCCCCAGACCGAGGGTGATTGACCGTCATCTTGAACTTCTTCCATTTTCTAATAATTGCGCCAACAGTTGTTGCCTTCTCACCAAGCTGCTTGCCTATTGTCCTGTAGCCCATCCCTGCCTTGTGCAGATCTACAATTTTAACCCTGATGTCCTTACACAGCTCTCTGTTCCAGGCCATTGTGGAGAGGTTGGAGTCTGTTTGATTGAGTGTGTGGACAGGTGTCTTTTATACAGGTAACAAGTTCAAACAGGTGCAGTTAATACAGATAATGAGTGGAGAACAGGAGGGCTTCTTAAAGAAAAACTAACAGGTCTGTGAGAGCCGGAATTCTTACTGGTTGGTAGGTGATCAAATACTTATATCATGCAATAAAATGCTAATTCTACAGTCAGGCTGGAACTCGGGGGAAAAGTCCTTCTAGGAACTCACCAAAAATCACAGGGATCATAATATCTACATATCAAAATAATTTGGCACCATTGCTACGTGTTCTCCCCCAAATTCATCCATGTCTACATTATCAATCAAGTCATTCTTCCATGGAGATGCCCTCTGACCCTGGCCTTCCCTTGTTGTACAATAACCACAGATAACGCAGAGAGAGTCAACCTTAGTCCTCTCATTGCAATCTCCGCCGTGAGCAGTGACTCTATCAATCTGGAGGAGTAGGGGAAGATTAGGCAATCTGGTGCCCAGGGAGACCTCATCAGTCTGGGGCTCGTTTAGTGTCTGACCAACCCGGCCTGGAGCCCGGGTCTGGCTCTGTGGCAAATTGATGCTTAATGCTGCACTGCTTAACATTATCACCCTCATCTGTAAACACAGTCATCCATCACCCGGGCCACACGGCAGCCCCCCTCTTATCAAAACAGATAAAGAAGGTGTGTGTGCTTGTAATTTGCTCATCTCTAGGAGAAGGAATAATAATAATCTCTACTTGATGAACAGTCAGCTCCTTCCCTACTCTAAAACTCTCTCTACCCCCCTACCCCTATCCTTCCCTCCTCTACTACTCTCTCTCTTCCCCCCTACCACTGTCCTTCCCTCCCTCTACTACTCTCTCTCTCCCACCTACCCCTATCCTTCCCTCCTCTACTACTCTCTTTCTCTTCCCCCCTACCCCTATCCTTCCCTCCGATACTATTCTCTCAACCCCCCTACCCCTATCCTTCCCTCCTCTACTACTCTCTCTCTCCCCCCTATCCATATCCTTCCCTCCTCTAATACTCTCTCTCTTCCCCTATCCTTCCCTTCTCTACTACCTACTCTCCCTCTTCCCCATATCCTTCCCTTCTCTACTACTCTCTCTTCCCCCTATCCTTCCCTCCTTTACTACTCTCTCTCTTCCTCCTATCCTTCCCTCCTCTACTACTCTCTCTCTTCCCTCTATCCCTCCCTCCTCTACTACTCTCTCTCTCTTCCCCCTATCCTTCCCTTCTCTACTACTCTCTCTATTCCTCCTATCCTTCCCTCCTCTACTACTCTCTCTCTTCCCTCTATCCCTCCCTCCTCTACTACTCTCTCTCTCTTCCCCCTATCCTTCCCTTCTCTACTACTCTCTCTCTTCATCCTATCCTTCCCTCCTCTCTTCCCCCCTACCCCCTCCGTCTATCTACTCTCTCTCTCTTCCCACCTACCCCCCTCCATCTATCTACTACTCTCTCTCTTCCCCCTTACCCCCCCTCCATCTATCTACTACTCTCTCTCTTCCCCCTTACCCCCTCCATCTATCTACTACTCTCTCTCTCTTCCTACCTACCCCCTCCATTTATCTACTACTCTCTCTCTCTTCCCCCTTACCCCCTCCATCTATCTACTCTCTCTCTTCCCCCTACCCCCCCTCCATCTATCTACTACTACTCTCTCTCTTCCCCCCTACCCCCACTCCATCTATCAACTACTCTCTCTCTCTTCCCCCCTACCCCCCTCCATCTATCTACTACTCTCTCTCTATTCCCCCTACCCCCCTCCATCTATCTACTACTCTCTCTCTTCCCACCTACCCCCCTCCATCTATCTACTACTCTCTCTCTCTTCCCACCTACCCCCCTCCATCTATCTACTACTCTCTCTCTCTTCCCCCTTACCCCCCCTCCATCTATCTACTACTCTCTCTCTCTTCCCACCTACCCCCCCTCCATCTATCTACTACTCTCTCTCTCTTCCCACCTAACCCCCCTCCATCTATCTACTACTCTCTCTCTCTTCCCCCTTACCCCCCCTCCATCTATCTACTACTCTCTCTCTCTTCCCACCTACCCCCCCTCCATCTATCTACTACTCTCTCTCTCTTCCCCCTTACCCCCCCTCCATCTATCTACTACTCTCTCTCTCTTCCCACCTACCCCCCCTCCATCTATCTACTACTCTCTCTCTCTTCCCACCTACCCCCCCTCCATCTATCTACTACTCTCTCTCTTCCCCCTACCCCCCCTCCATCTATCTACTACTCTCTCTCTCTCTTCCTACCTACCCCCTCCATCTATCTACTACTCTCTCTCTCTTCCCACTTCCCCCCCTCCATCTATCTCTTCTCTCTCTCTTCCCCCTACCCCCTCCATCTATCTACTACTCTCTCTCTCTTCCCACCTACCCCCTCCTCCATCTATCTACTACTCTCTCTCTTCCCCCCTACCCCCCCTCCATCAATCTACTACTCTCTCTCTCTTCCCCCCTATCTATCTACTACTCTATATTGTCCCCCCTACCCCCCTCCATCTATCCACTACTCTCTCTCTCTTCCCACCTACCCCCCTCCATCTATCTACTACTCTCTCTCTCGTCCCACCTCCATCTATCTACTACTCTCTCTCTTCCCCTACCCCCCCTCCATCTATCTACCCCTCTCTCTCTTCCCCTACCCTCCCTCCATCTATCTACTACTCTCTCTCGTCCCCCCTACCCCCCTACCCACCTCCATCTATCTACTACTCTCTCTCTCTTCCCCCCTACCCCCTCCATCTAATTGTCTCTCTTCCCTCTTACCCCCCTCCATCTATCTACTACTCTCTCTCTTCCTCCTTCCCCCTATCCTTCCCTCCCTCTACTACTCTCTCTCTTCCCCCTTACCCCCTCCATCTATCTACTCTCTCTCTTCCCCCTACCCCCCCTCCATCTATCTATCTACTACTACTCTCTCTCTTCCCCCCTACCCCCACTCCATCTATCTACTACTCTCTCTCTCTTCCCCCCTACCCCCCTCCATCTATCTACTACTCTCTATCTATTCCCCCTCCATCTATCTACTACTCTCTCTCTCTTCCCACCTACCCCCTCCATTTATCTACTACTCTCTCTCTCTTCCCCTTTACCCCCTCCATCTATCTACTCTCTCTCTTCCCCCTACCCCCCCTACATCTATCTACTACTGCTCTCTCTCTTCTCCCCTACCCCCACTCCAGCTATCTACTACTCTCTCTCTTCCCCCCTACCCCCCTCCATCTATCTACTACTACTCTCTCTCTTCCCCCTACCCCCACTCCAGCTATCTACTACTCTCTCTCTTCCCCCCTACCCCCCTCCATCTATCTACTACTCTCTATCTATTCCCCCTACCCCCCTCCATCTATCTACTACTCTCTCTCTTCCCCCTACCCCCCCTCCATCTATCTACTACTACTCTCTCTCTTCCCCCCTACCCCCCTCCATCTATCTACTACTCTCTATCTATTCCCCCTACCCCCCTCCATCTATCTACTACTCTCTCTCTTCCCCCTACCCCCCCTCCATCTATCTACTACTACTCTCTCTCTTCCCCCTACCCCCACTCCAGCTATCTACTACTCTCTCTCTTCCCCCCTACCCCTCCATCTATCTACTACTCTCTATCTATTCCCCCTCCATCTATCTACTACTCTCTCTCTCTTCCCACCTACCCCCTCCATCTACCTACTACTCTCTCTCTCTTCCCCCCTACATCTACCTACTACTCTCTCTCTTCCCCCTACCCCCCATCTATCTACTACCCTCTCTCTTCCCCCTACCCCCCCTCCATCTATCTACTACTCTCTCTCGTCCCCCCTACCCCCTACATCTATCTACTATTCTCTCTTCCCCCTATCCTTCCCTTCTCTACTACTCTCTCTCTTCCCCTATCCTTCCCTCCTCTACTACTCTCTCTCTTACCCCTGTCCTTCCCTCCCTCAACTACTCTCTCTCTCTTCCCCCTACCCCTATCAATCCCTCCCTCTACTACTCTCTCTCTTACCCCTATTCTTCCCTCCCTCAACTACTCTCTCTCCATTCCCCCTACCCCCTTTCATTCCCTCCCTCTACTACTCTCTCTCTTACCCCTATACTTCCCTCCCTCTACTACTCTCTCTCTCCCCCCTCCATCTATCTACTCTCTCTCTCTTCCCACTATCTACTCTCTCTCTCTTCCCCCCTACCCCCCTCCATCTATCTACTACTCTCTCTCTTCCCCCTATCCTTCTCTCCTCTACTACTCTCTCTCTTCCTCCTATCATTCCCTCCCTCTACTACTCTCTCTCTCCCCCCTCCATCTATCTACTCTCTCTCTCTTCCCACTATCTACTCTCTCTCTCTTCCCCCCCTACCCCCCTCCATCTATCTACTACTCTCTCTCTTCCTCCCTACCCCCTCCTCAATCTATCTACTACTCTCTTTCTCTTCCCCCCTACATCTATCTACTACTCTCTCTCTCTTCCCCCTTACATCTACCTACTACTCTCTCTCTTCCCCCTACCCCCACTCCAGCTATCTACTACTCTCTCTCTTCCCCCCTACCCCCCTCCATCTATCTACTACTCTCTATCTATTCCCCCTCCATCTATCTACTACTCTCTCTCTCTTCCCACCTACCCCCTCCATTTATCTACTACTCTCTCTCTCTTCCCCTTTACCCCCTCCATCTATCTACTCTCTCTCTTCCCCCTACCCCCCCTCCATCTATCTACTACTGCTCTCTCTCTTCTCCCCTACCCCCACTCCAGCTATCTACTACTCTCTCTCTTCCCCCCTACCCCCCTCCATCTATCTACTACTACTCTCTCTCTTCCCCCTACCCCCACTCCATCTATCTACTACTCTCTCTCTCTTCCCACCTAACCCCCCTCCATCTATCTACTACTCTCTCTCTCTTCCCCCTTACCCCCCCTCCATCTATCTACTACTCTCTCTCTCTTCCCACCTACCCCCCCTCCATCTATCTACTACTCTCTCTCTCTTCCCCCTTACCCCCCCTCCATCTATCTACTACTCTCTCTCTCTTCCCACCTACCCCCCCTCCATCTATCTACTACTCTCTCTCTCTTCCCACCTACCCCCCCTCCATCTATCTACTACTCTCTCTCTTCCCCCTACCCCCCCTCCATCTATCTACTACTCTCTCTCTCTCTTCCTACCTACCCCCTCCATCTATCTACTACTCTCTCTCTCTTCCCACTTCCCCCCCTCCATCTATCTCTTCTCTCTCTCTTCCCCCTACCCCCTCCATCTATCTACTACTCTCTCTCTCTTCCCACCTACCCCCTCCTCCATCTATCTACTACTCTCTCTCTTCCCCCCTACCCCCCCTCCATCAATCTACTACTCTCTCTCTCTTCCCCCCTATCTATCTACTACTCTATATTGTCCCCCCTACCCCCCTCCATCTATCCACTACTCTCTCTCTCTTCCCACCTACCCCCCTCCATCTATCTACTACTCTCTCTCTCGTCCCACCTCCATCTATCTACTACTCTCTCTCTTCCCCTACCCCCCCTCCATCTATCTACCCCTCTCTCTCTTCCCCTACCCTCCCTCCATCTATCTACTACTCTCTCTCGTCCCCCCTACCCCCCTACCCACCTCCATCTATCTACTACTCTCTCTCTCTTCCCCCCTACCCCCTCCATCTAATTGTCTCTCTTCCCTCTTACCCCCCTCCATCTATCTACTACTCTCTCTCTTCCTCCTTCCCCCTATCCTTCCCTCCCTCTACTACTCTCTCTCTTCCCCCTTACCCCCTCCATCTATCTACTCTCTCTCTCTTCCCACTATCTACTCTCTCTCTCTTCCCCCCCTACCCCCCTCCATCTATCTACTACTCTCTCTCTTCCTCCCTACCCCCTCCTCAATCTATCTACAACTCTCTCTCTCTCTTCCCCCCTACATCTATCTACTACTCTCTCTCTCTTCCCCCTTACATCTACCTACTACTCTCTCTCTTCCCCCTACCCCCACTCCAGCTATCTACTACTCTCTCTCTTCCCCCCTACCCCCCTCCATCTATCTACTACTCTCTATCTATTCCCCCTCCATCTATCTACTACTCTCTCTCTCTTCCCACCTACCCCCTCCATTTATCTACTACTCTCTCTCTCTTCCCCTTTACCCCCTCCATCTATCTACTCTCTCTCTTCCCCCTACCCCCCCTCCATCTATCTACTACTACTCTCTCTCTTCCCCCCTACCCCCCTCCATCTATCTACTACTCTCTATCTATTCCCCCTACCCCCCTCCATCTATCTACTACTCTCTCTCTTCCCCCTACCCCCCCCTCCATCTATCTACTACTACTCTCTCTCTCTTCCCCCTACCCCCACTCCAGCTATCTACTACTCTCTCTCATCTATCTACTACTGCTCTCTCTCTTCTCCCCTACCCCCACTCCAGCTATCTACTACTCTCTCTCTTCCCCCCTACCCCCCTCCATCTATCTACTACTACTCTCTCTCTTCCCCCTACCCCCACTCCAGCTATCTACTACTCTCTCTCTTCCCCCCTACCCCCCTCCATCTATCTACTACTCTCTATCTATTCCCCCTACCCCCCTCCATCTATCTACTACTCTCTCTCTTCCCCCTACCCCCCCTCCATCTATCTACTACTACTCTCTCTCTTCCCCCCTACCCCCCTCCATCTATCTACTACTCTCTATCTATTCCCCCTACCCCCCTCCATCTATCTACTACTCTCTCTCTTCCCCCTACCCCCCCTCCATCTATCTACTACTACTCTCTCTCTTCCCCCTACCCCCACTCCAGCTATCTACTACTCTCTCTCTTCCCCCCTACCCCTCCATCTATCTACTACTCTCTATCTATTCCCCCTACATCTATCTACTACTCTCTCTCTCTTCCCACCTACCCCCTCCATCTATCTACTACTCTCTCTCTCTCTCTTCCCACCTACCCCCTCCATCTACCTACTACTCTCTCTCTCTTCCCCCCTACATCTACCTACTACTCTCTCTCTTCCCCCTACCCCCCATCTATCTACTACCCTCTCTCTTCCCCCTACCCCCCCTCCATCTATCTACTACTCTCTCTCGTCCCCCCTACCCCCTACATCTATCTACTATTCTCTCTTCCCCCTATCCTTCCCTTCTCTACTACTCTCTCTCTTCCCCTATCCTTCCCTCCTCTACTACTCTCTCTCTTACCCCTGTCCTTCCCTCCCTCAACTACTCTCTCTCTCTTCCCCCTACCCCTATCAATCCCTCCCTCTACTACCCTCTCTCTTACCCCTATTCTTCCCTCCCTCAACTACTCTCTCTCCATTCCCCCTACCCCCTTTCATTCCCTCCCTCTACTACTCTCTCTCTTACCCCTATCCTTCCCTCCCTCTACTACTCTCTCTCTCCCCCCTCCATCTATCTACTCTCTCTCTCTTCCCACTATCTACTCTCTCTCTCTTCCCCCCTAACCCCCTCCATCTATCTACTACTCTCTCTCTTCCCCCTATCCTTCTCTCCTCTACTACTCTCTCTCTTCCTCCTATCATTCCCTCCCTCTACTACTCTCTCTCTCCCCCCTCCATCTATCTACTCTCTCTCTCTTCCCACCATCTACTCTCTCTCTCTTCCCCCCCTACCCCCCTCCATCTATCTACTACTCTCTCTCTTCCTCCCTACCCCCTCCTCAATCTATCTACTACTCTCTTTCTCTTCCCCCTTACCCCCCCTCCATCTATCTACTACTCTCTCTCTTCCTCCCTACCCCCCTCCTCCATCTATCTACTACTCTCTCTCTTCCCCCTTACCCCCCCTCCATCTATCTACTACTCTCTCTCTCTTCCTACCTACCCCCCTCCACCTATCTACTACTCTTCCCCCCTACCCCCTCCATCTATCTACTACTCTCTCTCTTTTCCCCCGTACATCTACCTACTACTCTCTCTCTCTTCCTCCCTACCCCCACTCTATCTATCTACTACTCTCTCTCAACGCCCTACCCACCTCCATCTATCTACTACTCTCTCTCTTCCTCCCTACCCCCCTCCATCTATCTACTACTCTCTCTCTCTTCCCACCTACCCCCCCTCCATCTATCTACTACTCTCTCTCTTCCCCCCTACCCCCCCTCCATCTATCTACTACTCTCTCTCTTCCTCCCTACCCCCTCCATCTATCTACTACTCTCTCTCTCTTCCCACCTACCCCCCCTCCATCTATCTACTACTCTCTCTCTCTTCCCACCTACCCCCCCTCCATCTATCTACTACTCTCTCTCTTCCCCCCTACCCCCCTCCATCTATCTACTACTCTCTCTCTTCCTCCCTACCCCCCTCCATCTATCTACTACTCTCTCTCTCTCTCTTCCCCCCTACCCCCTTCCATCTATCTACTACTCTCTCTCTCTTCCCCCCTACCCCCCTCCATCTATCTACTACTCTCTCTCTCTTCCCCCCTAAACCCCCTACATCTATCTACTACTCTTCCCCCCTACCCCCCTCCATCTATCTACTACTCTCTCTCTCTTCCCCCCTACCCCCCCCCTACATCTATCTACTACTCTTCCTCCCTACCCCCTCCATCTATCTACTACTATCTCTCTTCCCCCCTACCCCCCTCCATCTATCTACTACTCTCTCTCTTCCCACCTACCCCCCCTCCATCTATCTACTACTCTCTCTCTTCCCCCCTACCCCCCTCCATCTATCTACTACTCTCTCTCTTCCTCCCTACCCCCTCCATCTATCTACTACTCTCTCTCTCCCCCTACCCCTCCCCTCCATCTATCTACTACTCTCTCTCTCTTCCCACCTACCCCCCCTCCATCTATCTACTACTCTCTCTCTCTTCCTACCCCTCCCCTCCATCTATCTACTACTCTCTCTCAACGCCCTACCCACCTCCATCTATCTACTACTACTCTCTCTCCCCCTACCCCTCCCCTCCATCTATCTACTACTCTCTCTCTCTTCCCCCTTACCCCCCCTCCATCTATCTACTACTCTCTCTCTCCCCCTACCCCTCCCCTCCATCTATCTACTACTCTCTCTCTCCCCCTACCCCTCCCCTCCATCTATCTACTACTCTCTCTCTCTTCCCACCTACCCCCCCTCCATCTATCTACTACTCTCTCTCTCCCCCTACCCCTCCCCTCCATCTATCTACTACTCTCTCTCTCTTCCCACCTACCCCCCCTCCATCTATCTACTACTCTCTCTCTCTTCCTACCCCTCCCCTCCATCTATCTACTACTCTCTCTCAACGCCCTACCCACCTCCATCTATCTACTACTCTCTCTCTCCCCCTACCCCTCCCCTCCATCTATCTACTACTCTCTCTCTCTTCCCACCTACCCCCCCTCCATCTATCTACTACTCTCTCTCTTCCCCCTTACCCCCCCTCCATCTATCTACTACTCTCTCTCTTCCCCCTATCCCCCCTCCCTCCATCTATCTACTACTCTCTCTCTCTCTTCCTACCTACCCCCTCCATCTATCTACTACTCTCTCTCTCTTCCCACCTACCCCCCCTCCATCTATCTACTACTCTCTCTCTTCCCACCTACCCCCCTCCATCTATCTACTACTCTCTCTCTTCCCCCTTACCCCCCCTCCATCTATCTACTACTCTCTCTCTCTTCCCACCTACCCCCCTCCATCTATCTACTACTCTCTCTCTCTTCCCACCTACCCCCCCTCCATCTATCTACTACTCTCTCTCTCTACCCCCTTACCCCCCCTCCATCTATCTACTACTCTCTCTCTCTTCCCACCTACCCCCCTCCATCTATCTACTACTCTCTCTCTTCCCCCTACCCCCCCCTCCATCTATCTACTACTCTCTCTCTCTCTTCCTACCTACCCCCTCCATCTATCTACTACTCTCTCTCTCTTCCCACTTCCCCCCCTCCATCTATCTCCTCTCTCTCTCTTCCCCCTACCCCCTCCATCTATCTACTACTCTCTCTCTCTTCCCACCTACCCCCTCCTCCATCTATCTACTACTCTCTCTCTTCCCCCCTACCCCCCCTCCATCAATCTACTACTCTCTCTCTTCCCCCCTATCTATCTACTACTCTATATTGTCCCCCCTACCCCCCTCCATCTATCCACTACTCTCTCTCTCTTCCCACCTACCCCCTTCCATCTATCTACTACTCTCTCTCTCGTCCCACCTCCATCTATCTACTACTCTCTCTCTTCCCCTACCCCCCCTCCATCTATCTACCCCTCTCTCTCTTCCCCCTACCCTCCCTCCATCTATCTACTACTCTCTCTCGTCCCCCCTACCCCCCTACCCACCTCCATCTATCTACTACTCTCTCTCTCTTCCCCCCTACCCCCTCCATCTACTAGTCTCTCTTCCCTCTTACCCCCCCTCCATCTATCTACTACTACTCTCTCTCTTCCCCCTACCTCCACTCCATCTATCTACTACTCTCTCTCTCTTCCCCCCTACCCCCCTCCATCTATCTACTACTCTCTCTCTATTCCCCCTACCCCCCCTCCATCTATCTACTACTCTCTCTCTCTTCCCACCTACCCCCCCTCCATCTATCTACTACTCTCTCTCTCTTCCCACCTACCCCCCCTCCATCTATCTACTACTCTCTCTCTCTTCCCCCCTACCCCCCCTACATCTATCTACTACTCTCTCTCTCTTCCCACCTACCCCCCTCCATCTATCTACTACTCTCTCTCTCTTCCAACCTACCCCCCCTCCATCTATCTACTACTCTCTCTCTCTTCCCCCTTACCCCCCTCCATCTATCTACTACTCTCTCTCTTCCTCCCTACCCCCCTCCATCTATCTACTACTCTCTCTCTCTTCCTCCCTACCCCCTCCATCTATCTACTACTCTCTCTCTTCCTCCCTACCCCCCTCCATCTATCTACTACTCTCTCTCTTCCTCCCTACCCCCTCCATCTATCTACTACTCTCTCTCTCTCCCTACCCCTCCCCTCCATCTATCTACTACTCTCTCTCTCTTCCCACCTACCCCCCCTCCATCTATCTACTACTCTCTCTCTCTTCCTACCCCTCCCCTCCATCTATCTACTACTCTCTCTCAACGCCCTACCCACCTCCATCTATCTACTACTCTCTCTCTCCCCCTACCCCTCCCCTCCATCTGTCTACTACTCTCTCTCTCTTCCCCCTTACCCCCCCTCCATCTATCTACTACTCTCTCTCTCCCCCTACCCCTCCCCTCCATCTATCTACTACTCTCTCTCTCCCCCTACCCCTCCCCTCCATCTATCTACTACTCTCTCTCTCTTCCCACCTACCCCCCCTCCATCTATCTACTACTCTCTCTCTCCCCCTACCCCTCCCCTCCATCTATCTACTACTCTCTCTCTCTTCCCACCTACCCCCCCTCCATCTATCTACTACTCTCTCTCTCTTCCTACCCCTCCCCTCCATCTATCTACTACTCTCTCTCAACGCCCTACCCACCTCCATCTATCTACTACTCTCTCTCTCCCCCTACCCCTCCCCTCCATCTATCTACTACTCTCTCTCTCTCTTCCCACCTACCCCCCCTCCATCTATCTACTACTCTCTCTCTTCCCCCTTACCCCCCCTCCATCTATCTACTACTCTCTCTCTTCCCCCTATCCCCCCTCCCTCCATCTATCTACTACTCTCTCTCTCTCTTCCTACCTACCCCCCTCCATCTATCTACTACTCTCTCTCTCTTCCCACCTACCCCCCCTCCATCTATCTACTACTCTCTCTCTTCCCCCTATCCCCCCTCCCTCCATCTATCTACTACTCTCTCTCTCTCTTCCTACCTACCCCCTCCATCTATCTACTACTCTCTCTCTCTTCCCACCTACCCCCCCTCCATCTATCTACTACTCTCTCTCTTCCCACCTACCCCCCTCCATCTATCTACTACTCTCTCTCTTCCCCCTTACCCCCCCTCCATCTATCTACTACTCTCTCTCTCTTCCCACCTACCCCCCTCCATCTATCTACTACTCTCTCTCTCTTCCCACCTACCCCCCCTCCATCTATCTACTACTCTCTCTCTCTACCCCCTTACCCCCCCTCCATCTATCTACTACTCTCTCTCTCTTCCCACCTACCCCCCTCCATCTATCTACTACTCTCTCTCTTCCCCCTACCCCCCCCTCCATCTATCTACTACTCTCTCTCTCTCTTCCTACCTACCCCCTCCATCTATCTACTACTCTCTCTCTCTTCCCACTTCCCCCCCTCCATCTATCTCCTCTCTCTCTCTTCCCCCTACCCCCTCCATCTATCTACTACTCTCTCTCTCTTCCCACCTACCCCCTCCTCCATCTATCTACTACTCTCTCTCTTCCCCCCTACCCCCCCTCCATCAATCTACTACTCTCTCTCTTCCCCCCTATCTATCTACTACTCTATATTGTCCCCCCTACCCCCCTCCATCTATCCACTACTCTCTCTCTCTTCCCACCTACCCCCTTCCATCTATCTACTACTCTCTCTCTCGTCCCACCTCCATCTATCTACTACTCTCTCTCTTCCCCTACCCCCCCTCCATCTATCTACCCCTCTCTCTCTTCCCCCTACCCTCCCTCCATCTATCTACTACTCTCTCTCGTCCCCCCTACCCCCCTACCCACCTCCATCTATCTACTACTCTCTCTCTCTTCCCCCCTACCCCCTCCATCTACTAGTCTCTCTTCCCTCTTACCCCCCCTCCATCTATCTACTACTACTCTCTCTCTTCCCCCTACCTCCACTCCATCTATCTACTACTCTCTCTCTCTTCCCCCCTACCCCCCTCCATCTATCTACTACTCTCTCTCTATTCCCCCTACCCCCCCTCCATCTATCTACTACTCTCTCTCTCTTCCCACCTACCCCCCCTCCATCTATCTACTACTCTCTCTCTCTTCCCACCTACCCCCCCTCCATCTATCTACTACTCTCTCTCTCTTCCCCCCTACCCCCCCTACATCTATCTACTACTCTCTCTCTCTTCCCACCTACCCCCCTCCATCTATCTACTACTCTCTCTCTCTTCCAACCTACCCCCCCTCCATCTATCTACTACTCTCTCTCTCTTCCCCCTTACCCCCCTCCATCTATCTACTACTCTCTCTCTTCCTCCCTACCCCCCTCCATCTATCTACTACTCTCTCTCTCTTCCTCCCTACCCCCTCCATCTATCTACTACTCTCTCTCTTCCTCCCTACCCCCCTCCATCTATCTACTACTCTCTCTCTTCCTCCCTACCCCCTCCATCTATCTACTACTCTCTCTCTCTCCCTACCCCTCCCCTCCATCTATCTACTACTCTCTCTCTCTTCCCACCTACCCCCCCTCCATCTATCTACTACTCTCTCTCTCTTCCTACCCCTCCCCTCCATCTATCTACTACTCTCTCTCAACGCCCTACCCACCTCCATCTATCTACTACTCTCTCTCTCCCCCTACCCCTCCCCTCCATCTGTCTACTACTCTCTCTCTCTTCCCCCTTACCCCCCCTCCATCTATCTACTACTCTCTCTCTCCCCCTACCCCTCCCCTCCATCTATCTACTACTCTCTCTCTCCCCCTACCCCTCCCCTCCATCTATCTACTACTCTCTCTCTCTTCCCACCTACCCCCCCTCCATCTATCTACTACTCTCTCTCTCCCCCTACCCCTCCCCTCCATCTATCTACTACTCTCTCTCTCTTCCCACCTACCCCCCCTCCATCTATCTACTACTCTCTCTCTCTTCCTACCCCTCCCCTCCATCTATCTACTACTCTCTCTCAACGCCCTACCCACCTCCATCTATCTACTACTCTCTCTCTCCCCCTACCCCTCCCCTCCATCTATCTACTACTCTCTCTCTCTTCCCACCTACCCCCCCTCCATCTATCTACTACTCTCTCTCTTCCCCCTTACCCCCCCTCCATCTATCTACTACTCTCTCTCTTCCCCCTATCCCCCCTCCCTCCATCTATCTACTACTCTCTCTCTCTCTTCCTACCTACCCCCCTCCATCTATCTACTACTCTCTCTCTCTTCCCACCTACCCCCCCTCCATCTATCTACTACTCTCTCTCTTCCCACCTACCCCCCTCCATCTATCTACTACTCTCTCTCTTCCCCCTTACCCCCCCTCCATCTATCTACTACTCTCTCTCTCTTCCCACCTACCCCCCTCCATCTATCTACTACTCTCTCTCTCTTCCCCCCCACCCCCCCCCATCTATCTACTACTCTCTCTTCCCCCTACCCCCCCTCCCTCCATCTATCTACTACTCTCTCTCTCTCTTCCTACCTACCCCCTCCATCTATCTACTACTCTCTCTCTCTCTCTTCCCACTTCCCCCCCTCCATCTATCTCCTCTCTCTCTCTTCCCCCTACCCCCTCCATCTATCTACTACTCTCTCTCTCTTCCCACCTACCCCCTCCTCCATCTATCTACTACTCTCTCTCTTCCCCCCTACCCCCCCTCCATCAATCTACTACTCTCTCTCTTCCCCCCTATCTATCTACTACTCTATATTGTCCCCCCTACCCCCCTCCATCTATCCACTACTCTCTCTCTCTTCCCACCTACCCCCTTCCATCTATCTACTACTCTCTCTCTCGTCCCACCTCCATCTATCTACTACTCTCTCTCTTCCCCTACCCCCCCTCCATCTATCTACCCCTCTCTCTCTTCCCCCTACCCTCCCTCCATCTATCTACTACTCTCTCTCGTCCCCCCTACCCCCCTACCCACCTCCATCTATCTACTACTCTCTCTCTCTTCCCCCCTACCCCCTCCATCTACTAGTCTCTCTTCCCTCTTACCCCCCCTCCATCTATCTACTACTCTCTCTCTTCCTCCTTCCCCCTATCCTTCCCTCCCTCTACTACTCTCTCTCTTCCCCCCACCCCCCCCCCCCTCCATCTATCTACTACTCTCTCTCTCTTCCCCCCTACCCCCTCCATCTACTAGTCTCTCTTCCCTCTTACCCCCCTCCATCTATCTACTACTCTCTCTCTTCCTCCTTCCCCCTATCCTTCCCTCCCTCTACTACTCTCTCTCTTCCCCCCACCCCCCCCCCCTCCATCTATCTACTACTCTCTCTACCTCCCTCCCTCCCCCGATCCTTCCCTTCCCCTACTACTATTTATCTCTCTGATTTTCTCTCCCCCTCTCTCTCTCTCTCTCTCTCTCTCTCTCTCTCTCTCTCTAATTCTATTTTCCCTCTCTCACTCCAGTCATAATGTGCTGGTGTATGGTATATTAATGAAGCAGCCTAATTTGACACCTCACCGCGGTTTAATGGATTAAAAGGCTGTGCCACAATCCGTCTGGCCGGCACAAATAACCCAGTCAGTATAAATCTAGTAATTCCTACCTGTGATAAGGATCATGTCTCTCGTCTGCCTGATAATAATGTTAACCTGCTGATGCCTCGAAAATTGAAAAAAATCTGATGATGATGAGAGGGGGGTGGGGATAAGGGGAGGGAGTATGGGAGGTTGTGGCTGGAGCCTGTAGAGTGTGCATGTGTGTGTATCTATGCCTACATGGTGTGGATATGCACTGCAGATGAGACTTGTTGGCCTGTTGGCAATCTAAGCAAATGGTAGTAGGTATGACATACCCTGGTAAACTATTGGTTCTTGATTATCATCATCATCACGTGCCACCTTCTATTTCTGATGAGGTTGGAATTGTCAAAAAAGAAGATAAAAAGGCGGCCAGTTCTATGAAAAACTTCTCTGACGTATTTACTCAATTCTTTAGAAACATACATACAAAAGTTGTTGTGGATAAGCTAATAGAATGACAATACAGGCGGATCACTAAGGTTAGAGTCAGCCCTCTATTGACGAGCCACAGTAAGGCCCTCAGACAGTCAGCAGATTAGACACGGTGACACAAGGAGCTTAACTCCTTTGGTCAGTCCTGATAACAGCAAGGCATTGTGGTCCCAACTGACGTTGTTTCCAGAGATGGTATAGACCATCTTCGGGTGTCAAACATCTCTGGGTGTCAAACAAATTTTGCCCCGAACGGCCGCTTTCGGTCTTCAACAGCCAAAGTTTGCTAAAGATAGTCTATCCATTAATTGGGGAATTTTCTATGCTCCCTGACTGTCTAACTTTCACTTAGTTGATTATTAGCAAGCTGGACATAGTCAAGAAACTGTATGAATGTAGGTCCATTATCATTTCTACACAGTCATTTTGAAGTATATTGGATTAGTTTTCCCTCTTTCATTTTTGACTCAATCCATCCGCGGGCCGGATTGGACATATGTTTGACACCCCTGGTTTAGAAACACAGAGATAGTGGTCTTGGATAGGGATCTTAGATAGGGATATTCTACAGGTTTATGAATGAATGGAAACCCTTCTTGAGAGAGGATTGTTGGGGATCAGGGAGGGAGGCAGTCTGACCTGATGTAGTATAATCCAGGCTGTAATCACTTTCGGCCCAGCATCGTCCGGGTTTGGCCGGTGTAGGCCTTCATTTAAAAAAATAATTTGTTCTTAACTGACTTGCCTCGGTTAAATAAAGGTTAAATTATTTTGTATAAATATGGTCTATGGGTCTCTATAAATAGGTGGGTAAGTTTCCCGAAAGCCTCGTAGCACGCATTATTTTCATAATCAATATTAATCTGATGATATTGGGTACCATAAATTGATAAAATGATGCAGACAAAGTGGATGCTTCCTAGCATATATTTACATAATATACATAATCATATAGGACTGAACACACAGTGTGTACTGTAGCATATGCCTTAGTCTACTCTACTGTACTGTATTGGGTCCTTGAGTGGCGCAGCGGTCTAAGACACTGCATCGCAGTGTTAGAGGCATCACTACAGACCTGGGTTCGATCACGGGCTGTATCACAACCGGTCGTGATTGGGAGACCCATAGGGCGGCTCACAATTGGCCCAGCGTCGTCCGGGTTAGGGGAGGATTTGGCCGGGGTAGGCCATCGTTGTAACAGGAGAAGGAGTAAACATCTCACTAACAGGAGAAGGAGTAAACATCTCACTAACAGGAGAAGGAGTAAACATCTCACTAACAGGAAAAGGAGAAGACATCTCACTAACAGGAGAAGGAGTAAACATCTCACTAACAGGGGAAGGAGTAAACATCTCACTAACAGGGGAAGGAGTAAACATCTCACTAACAGGAGAAGGAGTAAACATCTCACTAACAGGAGAAGGAGAAGACATCTCACTAACAGGAGAAGGAGTAAACATCTCACTAACAGGAGAAGGAGAAGACATCTCCCTAACAGGAGAAGGAGTAAACATCTCACTAACAGGAGAAGGAGTAAACATCTCACTAACAGGAGAAGGAGTAAACATCTCACTAACAGGAGAAGGAGTAAACATCTCACTAACAGGAGAAGGAGAAGACATCTCACTAACAGGAGAAGGAGTAAACATCTCACTAACAGGAGAAGGAGAAGACATCTCCCTAACAGGAGAAGGAGTAAACATCTCACTAACAGGAGAAGGAGTAAACATCTCACTAACAGGAGAAGGAGTAATCATCTCACTAACAGGAGAAGGAGTAAACATCTCACTAACAGGGGAAGGAGTAAACATCTCACTAACAGGAGAAGGAGTAAACATCTCACTAACAGGAGAAGGAGTAAACATCTCACTAACAGGGGAAGGAGTAAACATGGGGAAGGAGTAAACTATGTCTACAGCCCAATACTCTTTGAATAGCAAACAATTGCATTTGCAATGTAACTGGATTGTATTCTTCTTGAAATGTAATTGTTTTCTTAATCGTTTCCTTTGTACCAAGAAGTAAATAAAACAGATTGCGTCTGAAGAGCAATGGAAGTGCCAATGGCCCCTCTGCTCAGCAGTAACATTAGGGCCTGCCAGCATAGAAAACACAGGGTCAATCACATTATCTCTGCTAACACCAAAATGTTCTTTCTGATGAACAAGACAATTAGATTCTGGAATTTTAAAGAAATACTTTGTAAAGTCCGTTGGTATGCCTGCATTATCACATAACTTGAGAAGCTATTTTGCTACTGCATTTGTAAAAATGCATGCAAAGATATATCTATGTTCTGCAATCTCATTGAATTAAACTCAATATATAAAATATACCATTAAGATACTATGTATATTACTGAACTGCATATTATAGATGTAGAATAATGTGGGAATAGGAATTATACTTTTTTTCCTAAATAAAGAAGCATAATTATGTATTCTGAATACATTGCTCTTTATAATATAGTTATCACCACCAAAAGACGAAAACAGAAAGATAAGATTGGAAAGAAACCTAATTGCCTTTCAAACCTTTTGTGGGACATCCCCCACATTAATAATCTGCCCGTGGTTAAATCTGTGCATGATGAAAATCTCTTTTATAAATATGTATGTAGTCAAGTCACAACATAAAAGAGGTCTTTAGTGAAAAACAGAATGCTGGCTGGCTGGCTGCTTTCTGAGGGATGAGGAGCAGAGAAGAGCCCTGCAGAAAATAATGTTCCTTAGCCTAGAAATTGCTTTAATTAATAGCACATTTTACATAATGATTACACTGTAATTGCACCGACTAGCAGAGTGTCATTAAATATATCCTTGCTCTTTTACAACACCCTCTGGCTAAAAATAATGAGTTACATTGGAAATCACTATGCAACAGGTCCATAAATAACATTTAAACCCATACAAGGAAAGTACTTATAAATAATAAATATTTGCCTTTTGTAATTGAACAAAAAATGACTGCCTCTTTTTTCCTGCCCTCCCATCTCCGCCACGCTGGCTTTCTCCTGTTATAGGCTAGTTGGGGAGAACGTAGATTTTTCCATTTTCCCCCCGACTTGTGAGTACTGAATAATTTATTTGCTGGCTAATAGTCAACACTGTCAACACGGGGTGGTTAAAATATACCTGTGTCCAGATAGATGCGTTGGCAGGCTGGGAAGTGATTATTCCCTGCTTCCAGATATTTTGTTGGATGCAGTCCCTGTATACACTGCAGTAAATCACTGCCTTCCAATTACACCGTTTCATAAAACAAGGCTCCTATTCAAATCCGGCCCCAAAACAGAGACAGAGACAGAGACAGCACCTGCCTGTTACTTGGGGGGGGGGGGGGGGGGGGGGGGGGGGGGCAACAGGTGAGGGAGGCGTGGAGGGGAGGGAAGGGAGGTGTGAAGATTTGTTTCTTGTTTATTGCTTATGCCATTTTACTGTAAAGTGACTTGAGTTCAGGTTGGTCTGACTTGGTGGAAGGTTGGTGGAAGGTTTACTGACTTGGTGGAAGGTTGGTGGAAGGTTTACTGACTTGGTGGAAGGTTGGTGGAAGGTTTACTGACTTGGTGGAAGGTTGGTGGAAGGTTTACTGACTTGGTGGAAGGTTGGTGGAAGGTTTACTGACTTGGTGGAAGGTTGGTGGAAGGTTTACTGACTTGGTGGAAGGTTAGTTTGAGGTTCAATTAGTGGCTATTGGAATATTTATGTTGGTCCTTTGGCATAAGAACATATCATTTTGTTCCAGAGGTCACTTTGAGAAATCCAATCAAAATTGTTTATGACTATAGAGTCAGAACTGGAGAGAGCAGAACATGAAATTATGAATACGCTTTTATTTAGGCTTGGTTGGAAGGGGTTTTG
The DNA here is from genome assembly GCF_013265735.2 of Oncorhynchus mykiss. Taxonomy (NCBI): domain Eukaryota; kingdom Metazoa; phylum Chordata; class Actinopteri; order Salmoniformes; family Salmonidae; genus Oncorhynchus; species Oncorhynchus mykiss. The sequence continues at coordinate 87,367,170 of NC_048569.1, forward strand.
AGGGTTCCTTGGTAGTGAAGACCCTTGGAGGCCCAGTTAACTTCTTGCTGTATCAATTTGGAGCTCACAGAGACAGAGCATGGATTCCCTGGCCATGTCTCTACATCCGATTATCTCTGGATCCACAGCATCTGTAATGTGATTCCAAACACGACTCCATTCCCTATCTGACCTCCATGACACACTGTCTGCTGATGGCAAAGACCCTTCCCCCCTTCCCCCTCCCCACGCTATCTCCTCGATGAACCAGCACCACACTATCTCCTCAGTGAACCAGCACCACACTATCTCCTCAGTGAACCAGCACCACACTATATTCTCAGTGAACCAGCACCACGCTATCTCCTCGATGAACCAGCACCCCGCTATCTCCTCAGTGAACCAGCACCATGCTATCTCCTCAGTGAACTAGCACCACACTATCTCCTCGGTGAACCGGCACCACGCTATCTCCTCACTGAACCGGCACCACGCTATCTCCTCAGTGAACCAGCACCACGCTATCTCCTCAGTGAACCAGCACCACACTATCTCCTCAGTGAACCAGCACCACGCTATCTCCTCAGTGAACCAGCACCACACTATCTCCTCAGTGAACCAGCACCACACTATCTCCTCAGTGAACCGGCACCACGCTATCTCCTCGGTGAACCAGCACCACACTATCTCCTCAGTGAACCGGCACCACGCTATCTCCTCGGTGAACCAGCACCACACTATCTCCTCAGTGACCCGGCACCACACGATCTCCTCAGTGAACCGGCACCACGCTATCTCCTCGGTGAACCAGCACCACGCTATCTCCTCAGTGAACCGGCACCACGCTATCTCCTCAGTGAACCGGCACCACGCTATCTCCTCAGTGACCCGGCACCACACTATCTCCTCAGTGAACCGGCACCACACTATCTCCTCAGTGACCCGGCACCACACTATCTCCTCAGTGAACCAGCACCACGCTATCTCCTCAGTGAACCGGCACCACACTATCTCCTCGGTGAACCAGCACCACGCTATCTCCTCGGTGAACCGGCACCACACTATCTCCTCAGTGAACCGGCACCACACTATCTCCTCAGTGAACCGGCACCACGCTATCTCCTCGGTGAACCGGAACCACACTATCTCCTCGGTGAACCGGCACCACACTATCTCCTCAGTGAACCATCACCACGCTATCTCCTCAGTGAACCAGCACCACGCTATCTCCTCAGTGAACCAGCACCACGCTATCTCCTCAGTGAACCAGCACCACGCTATCTCCTCAGTGAACAGGCACCACACTATCTCCTCAGTGAACCGGGACCACAATATCTCCTCAGTTAACTGGCACCACGCTATCTCCTGATGAATGTCTACTTGGGCTTCATCATCACACATGCAGATCCCCCTGCATGACATTCACTTTTGATCAGCTCCCCAGTCGACGTGGCATGACGAGTAACCGAGGCGGATAAAAAACACTCAGGTTTCTCTACCTCTCCGCCGCTTGCCACCCTGCCTCAGAGTTTATTAAATACCCCCCTCACACCTCCGTATCCCCCCATCCCTCCATCACCTCATCCCTCTAGCCCACCAACCATCCCGCCAACCAACACCACCGGTGGATTGCATTTATGCAGAATGCATCAATAACCAGAAAAACTAAAAGGCCTTGTCAGGGACGGGGAGTTGTCCCAGGCATGGGCGAACGATTCTCCACCGGCGCTCATCTGAGCTACAATCAGCCTATAATCTGGGTATGCATCAGGCTCTGACATGGACATTTCCTGCTCCTCCGGTCTCATTCTCCAAGGCAGTAATCATGGCGAGAGGCGCTCAACCTCGCCAAAATGTATAAATAATTTTCATTCAAACATATTAACAGTCAAAATACGGAAATCCATCATGGCGGAGTATGGGGAGAAGCTTCTTAAGAAGCAATCAGGGCCTCGGCGTGTGTTCTTTGTCTTTGGCGGCTGAGAGACAAGGCGCAGATTACTATCAGCCAACCCTGTTCTGCATAATGGCCTCCCCCCTCGGTGCTTTTAAACTTTCCTGCCAATCCATTACGTTTACCCAGAAGCCTGCGGGGCGGGCGCACGGCTCCCCTTGTTTCTTCCTTTAATCTCATCCTTCCTTGGGAATGGGAAGGAGATCTGAACGAGGGTTTAAAGACCTTTTTATGAAGGCAGGCATGTGTGCCTCTATCCATCTTCCACCAACTAGCAGACATGTTTATGCTCCATGGATGGGTTATGTCCCGCCATCTTAAAGAGCAAAAACCTGCTTTTTTTTACCTCATTGGGAAGAAGGGTTGTTGGAGATGTAGGGGCGATGGTTGGTTCCCTAAGACCAGCGACAGACCTTAGGCTTGACCAACAGCGGTGGAATCAAATTTAATACATCTCATAGATGGCTGAAAAAACTTTCAATTTTATACACAATTATTATTGTCTTGTGTGAGATCAGACATGAATCTCAGAAACGTAATATTAATATTAATATTACTATTGTAGATTGATCATGCTAGAATCATTTCAAGGAACCTATGACAACACGATGCCCAGGCACACCCTGAAATTGGTTCGCTGGCGCAGTGTGTCATCAGATCCACACAAATACATATAAAGATGCAAAATGGCATAATCCAGCCATCCAACCACCTTACTAAAGCACATCAAAATATCGTATTTTTTTTCACAGAGGAGAAAAGGATGTTACCTCTATCTATTCACAGGAGGTGAATATGAAGGCAGTTTCAGCCTGGAAGCCCCCCAGGCATGATAGGACAAGGGCTGCGGTGTTTATGTTTATCTGCAGTTTATATTTTCTAGAACCGTTGAAAATACACATGCTGTAAAAACAACCACCTCTTGTCCAGAGCGTAACTAGCAGTGTTTTTGTAACAGTCAAAGCGTCCTAATGATCCACAAACACATTTCAGACACATGCATTTTTTTTGTCTGATTGAGATCACTTTTTCTTAAATAACACCGATAACACTTAGAGAGAGAGGAATCAATATGGAAAGGTAGGAGCATCTGGAATAATGGAAAGATGTGAGTAAATGACAAAAACCCAGTGAGGGATGCCCTCTCTCTGTCCTCCGTAAAGCACACTGATGCAAAGCAACACTCATGGATCACAACCCTTTTCATTACAGTTTAACAGGCACCACACTTTCCATTTTTCACCTCAACGAAAACTTTGACGTAAAGTTCCATAATAAAAAGAATAATAATGGTTCTCACCATGGCCACAGGTTAATGGTTTGGATCATAGATGGGACTGGATGGATGACAAAGAAGGGAAGAGGCCTGGTGATCCTGTAGAGGTAGGTTGGGAAGAGGCCTGGTGATCCTGTAGAGGTAGGTTGGGAAGAGGCCTGGTGATCCTGTAGAGGTAGGTTGGGAAGAGGCCTGGTGATCCTGCAGGTTAATAGTAGGTCTGTAAAAAAAAAAATGGAATTAGTAAATGTTTGACATGGTGACAATCAGATCATAATGCAATCACACTGTTGACCATTCTACAACAGGCTATGTAGAAATAAACACAGTGAACACACAAATACTGAGGCACAAAAATCGCTGACACTGTGTGAGTCTGTGCATGCTGTGAGAGTGTTTATTAAATTGCAAATATGAGAAGCAAATTGAAAAACACTTGCTTTTGTCATATCCGTTTTTCCACTCCACTCCACCCTCTTCCCATCTCTCCCCATCTCTCCCCTGGCCTTTCCTAGTATGAGGGCACACAGCAGGAATTATAGCTAAGTGAAGTGCAGTGGCAAAGCCCTGGAGATTCATAGACAGTAGAAATGATAAAGTCCGGTCCAGGAGAAGCGCTACCGGTGCAATAACAGCCAGAGAGGGTCACAATAAAGTTTAGTTTAATGACAGGAACAAATAACTTGAACATTTGGCTGGGGCGCTGAACCCTTGCCTTGGGATCGCATCTGATACATCAGCGGGCAACTGGCCGTGACTGCCGGGCGATTGTGCTGCTCGCCACAAAGGCTTGGACCGTGGTGATACATGCAGGTCGGGTGGCAGGTGTCCATTTTATAGAGTTATTCAGTTGGAAATGCTGCTGGAGTGGACACTGGATGTCGGCTGGGCCACGGAGGGTGGAGGGGGCCTGGCAACATTATTGTTACCTCACAAATCACATCTCCCAGGCTCTGGCCCTGTACACATGTTCCCCATTGGGCCGCTGGTTTTTCAACACCACTGCAGTACAGTGAAGTCCAGCTAGTATAGCATGCTAAACGCTAGCAGGCTTGCAAATGAGGTTAACGTCTCTGAGGTGATAACCAACCTGCTGCGCTAGCATTCTAATGAGTAGTCTCTAATGATACAGCTAGCCTAGCACGCTAGTAAGCTCATAGCTAGTCTCTGAGGTGATAACCAACCTGCTGTGGACAGTGGGGCCTGGCTAGCATCCTGGAGGCTGGGTCATTTTGCCGCTAATTGTTGGTTAAACGACAGACCCAGAGAAAAATGACAGGGGTCCAGCTGTTGGTCACTGTTCCCTGGTCTGGTCTGTGTGTCTACAGGGTTAGAACCATTTAGACAAGCCTCATGTAACAACATGGACGATTTGATGTTTAACCCTGAATCAATTTAGTGACCACATCATCTAGTATTGTCCTGCTACACCTGATCACATTACCAGTGATGACTAAGTCTGAATCTGAACCGTAGATATGGATGATTTAGATGATGTATCTCTACGGTCTAAATCAGGATTAAACATGATCATGTATGAGAAAAACAAAGGGACATAACAATATTCAATTTGCACTGATACCCATTTATCATACCTCCTCTGTCAGCCTACTTAACCATAGTGAGTGATGATGTCTGCCTGGCCATGGCCTACGGTGTCGCTGATGGGCTGAGGGGCTAGGGACATGGATTGGGTGTTGGGCAGCTGGTCCCTGGGTGGTGCAGTAGGGATCAGGTCTGGCTCAGTGTTGTAAGGACCAGCGGGAGAGATGTCCACTGGGAGATGGGGACGTTGGTGTGGCGCACCGGATAGTTTTCCCATGTATCAATCACCATGTCGTTGAGTGTTAGATACCTCGACGAGAATCAGTTTTCTTGAACATTTTGGTTTAACAATATTGTGTTGTCCAAGAAATTGACAACACAATTCCGAATGTACATCCATATAGCCATACAACAGTGAAATAACCAATGATAAAACCTTTGTGTAATTTCTTTGAACTCTGCACTACATACACCAACCACCCACCCTCTTAACTCTCTACCCTTTGCAGTGGTAGGTGTTGCCATGTTTTCAGTTTACACGGGCTAAAAGAGGCCATTTAGGCTAGCCTTTGTTCAATGTGGCCCTCAATGCAGATCAATTTGAAGGGCCATTATCCAAGGAGAATGTCAGAGACAAAAGGAAGACAGCTAGTGACAAATGATCCACCCCATAATAGGGTATAAGACACACTTACCATGCAAACAACATGGCGGAGCAGAATGGACCCCACCCCCTGTCGAAAACAAACAATGTGCTTCCTATTAATCATCGTTGATACGTGTCATCATTATCTCTTAATGAATGGCTATCCAGACCGCCCGGCGGACATCAACATGACAATGCAACACGCTGCAGCGCCAATCCACTGAGAGATATATTAGAGTATATTTCAATTTCTAAATGGTAATGGACTCAAAATAATAAACAGATGGTGTCATCATCATCATGTCCTCTGGAGGACTAGAACAAAAATGGTGGCTGTAGGAAATGGCGCCAAGTGGGGTGATGAGGAAGATGGTGGTGATGGTGTGGATAACCTTGCAGGTACACTGTTGTGCTAATTCTGGACAGGTTGGGATAATGTTGGGCCCTGGGGGAATTCTCTGTACTGATTGGTGATTAGAGATATAATTAACAGCAGCTTTGACACGGCCCCTGTCCCCCCTTCCTCCCCCTTCCTACTCTCCCAGTCTCCCCTGTGCCCCCCACCTCCCCTGAAAGCCCTTAAGGCCCCTTCTCATCGGTGTTTATGGCTCTTCACCCCATTATCCCACAACAAAAGGGGGCTCTGCCACACAAACCCCAACCAGCTGCCTGCCTGCCTGTCTGACTCCCTGCTCCTGGCTACCTGACTCCCTTCTCCTGGCTACTTGACTCCTTGCTCCTGGCTTCCTGACTCCCTGCTCCTAGCTACTGGACTCCCTGCTCCTGGCTACCTGACTCCCTTCTCCTGGCTACTTGACTCCCTGCTCCTGGCTACCTGACTCCCTTCTCCTGGCTACTTGACTCCCTGCTCCTGGCTACCTGACTCCCTTCTCCTGGCTACTGGACTCCCTGCTCCTGCCTGCCTGACTCCCTGCTCCTGTCTGCCTGACTCCCTGCTCCTGCCTGACTCTCTGCTCCTGGCTACCTGCCGCGGCCCGGGAATACACTGGTGCTCTCCAGCGACAATAAAAAGAAACTTGAGTTTAAACAAAAAAAGTTACACCATATTTGCTCAGACTAACTATGATGAAAGGCAATGAAGACAAGGGCTCCTCATGTAGGTATCAATATAAATATTACTGGAAGGTCAATTAATATGTAAATTAACTCCTCCATTTAATTAGCTATTTAACTATTTTCCGAGGCATGAACATATTAAATCATGCTTAAAGACCCCTGTAACTAGGCTCCTGACAATAGTGCTAGGGAGTCGCGGGCTCATAAACTACCGGCTTGACCTATAAAGAGCCGCGAGTCTGCTAATTCCATCTCAGGCTAATTTTATGACTTGTATAAAATAACCATAGTGCTTTGTGGCTGTGAAGAGGACGTGGGTGATAAAACTACAGCCGGGGAAAGCATCAGACATCTCCTCTTTACTAGTGTTCTCATTTATTATTCTATTATTCTTTGCAGGGTACCGGGCTCCCGTGAAAGACAAATGACCTTATTATATTAAATCATTTGTGAGGATATTAACAGTTAATCACACATAAACAGCATTTAAAAGGTATTGATTTCCCAGCAGCTCTCAACAGCTTGTTAAATTTATGTCCGATAACATGATAATAGATAATCAGAAGAATTGTGCCCGTCAACCTAGGGGACAAAGGAAAAATAATGGGTGTTACCTGCACCCACCCCACCCCCACCCACTGATGACCTCTGTTTCAACAGGTTCATGACCTTGACCATTCCCAACACCCACAGAGAGATAAACAACATGGACAACAGGCTATCTGTCCTCTATTAGTTTTCTGTTTCATACCACATTGCTCACCATGTAATGCTATTTCATATGGATCAAAACTGCTTTTGTCACCATTTGACATCATTATATTACAAATAGTAGACAATGCCTTATTGTCAAAGGTAGGAGAAGACATTATATACTTACAGGCACAATCTCTTTTGTTCACAATATCTGGCTAACAGTTTTTAGTTTAGTCAATGGATACGGGACAACAAACTTGCTGAGGAAAACTGACAGTTATCGTTTGGTTTTTGACACCTCAGGTGAATCATCACACTTTGTTTACGACTAAGGACAGCCATATTGTAATCAACCCGATTAAATTAAGACTGTGTATGCGCACCTGTTGTGCATCTAAACCGCCCGCAGATACCATTTAGTTTTAAGAGTCCTCCAAGTTGCTGTTGGGAAGCTGGCTTGCCACAATAATACATTGGCAGCAGGTAGCAGAGGATAGAGGCATGCAAATCAATCTTGGGTGTCCCTCTGGGGCCAGGGAGAGAAAATGAAGCCGTGGTGCTCCAAACACTCTCTCCTCTCTCTCTGGGACCTGAATTAATATCAGAGCGGAGAGGAGAATGTAAGGTTCAGGCCTCTCTATCCTCTATCCTATCTATCCCCTGTTTCGATGCACTGTGGCTCATAATATGGTATCAGAGATGGATATGTGAGAGGATAGACTCACACTTAAAGCCTGACACAGGTCCAGCTGATTCAGTGTGACAGGCCTACCTTTTATTAGCCTGTGCCTCGTATTTAAATTCCATCTCGTTGGGGAGGGAATTTTTTTTAAATTTTCTCTGGATGAATACAGCAGATTTATTATGCAGCCAGATGTATGGGCTATCCAGGTAATTATTATTATCCCTGTGTTTCCTGACAGGTGTGTTGAGTAGGGTATTATGAGGCCAGATGTATGGGCTATCCAGGTAATTATTATTATCCCTGTGTTTCCTGACAGGTGTGTTGAGTAGGGTATTATGTAGGGTAAGCCTATATGATATTAGGGGTAGGATTAGTTAGGGTTACACTGAGTATACCAAACATGATTAACATTTTAGTTATTTTATATAGCTAAGATTTCAGTCTAACGATACCTTCATTAGAGGAGTTGAGTCTGATCTTCCTGCAGTGTAGCTTCTTTGTCTTGTATATGGTAGAAATCTTCAGTGTCTATAGTTCTGAGCTCTATCAGAGGGAAAAAGAGAGATCGCGGTTCAGGGAGTCAAGGCAGTGATAATGGGGTGGGTGGTGGTGATGGTGGTGGATGTGCTTCGATGTGTGTGCTCTGGTGTTGGGAGAAAGGGACCAAACTGTATTGATTCTGATAGTCTCATTTTTGTAAGCGGACAGCGTTTCACACTTTGTTTGGGTACCTTTTTGATGGCCCCCAACAGGCCTGCTGATGCTATCTGGGAAAATTTGACAGGCCGGAGGAGTCTGGGGAAAAGGGGGGAGGGAAGGAGAAGGGGGGAGAGAAGGGGAGAGAGAAAGGGGTGGAGGCAGGAGACAGGAGGCTCTGCTCAGCTCAGCAGCAGTGGCTATCCTATCCTGTTGCCTCCTCCTCCCTCAGCCTCCTGGAATCAATTCTGTGTGTTCACAGACCATTTACCTGTACCATCACTGGTGTCAATCCCATAAATACCCCAGATATATAATGGATGAATTAACATAATGGTTCAAACAAGACTCTGGCTACGAGCACCAAGGAAATGTCAACATGTTCCCTTCACTAAGGTAATTAGAGACCATTACTATGGCAGGCTTGGCAGGAAACATCATCAAGGTTAACATCAACATCCACAACTGTTTTTTTACCCCTAAGTCTCTAATAGATGAGGAATAGAAATGTAAATGTTAGTAAACAGAAGCATTAGCAGGGTTTCTTCCAGGTTAAACTCTAATCAGTCCACTTGTTCAGCGTTCACAGGTAAAACGTATATTTCTACCACTGTGGCTTTAACTGTCTAGAGGGATGAGTGTCCGTGAGCTGGTGAGCTGGTCAGATAGAGAGCGTTTAGATTAAGGGTGCTTCCAAAATGGCACACTGTGCCCTAACTATGCACTACTTTAAACTAAAGCCGTATAGGCTCTGATAGGGGATAGGGCAGTGCAGTATATAGGGTATAGGGAGTCATTTCAGAAGCAGACTAAACCATTTAAATAGAAGCCAGGAAACACAACACTGGCTACTACATGGAACACATGTTGAATAGGACATGATGCCATTTAGTATTATCCCCCGCAATGAATTACTGAACACACACTTAAACTGGTCAATTGAGTATTTGTGTAATTATATTTTTGAAATGGGTTAAATGGTTTCGCTGCTGAGCCTATTCTCATTTGAGAAAGCAAAATAAAGAAATACTATGTAGCCTATCATTGCTTACACTGGCAAAAATTGATTGTCAAATAAATCAATTGAAACGGAATAGCTTACTTACAATAATATATATTTCTATAACATGTGTAACATGTGTTGAGTAAAATACTTTGGGGGAAAAACAGGGCATTGTCTCAGGCGTCCAAATGGCAAGAATTTACGAGAACGTTCCACGAACGTAGCACCAGCCGGATTCCAACATATAAAAACTACACTGGTGATGGAGTTAGGTAAAGACCTTGGAAGTATTGCCTCAAAACTGCAGATGCAAGCAAGGCCAAGAGACAATGGTTCATGACCACACATCATCCCATGGCCTTAAAGAATGGCTATAGCTGTGCACAGGCCAGATTGGGTATGATATCTTGCTCATTCGGAGGTTACTGTGTACATCCCAAACGCCATGGCTTTTTAGTCCGGAGTTTTTCAACCTTCATCAAGGTGCTGACTTGACCAGACCACTACTGTAGGTATCTGCTGAGGGAGCTGGGAGCATGAGTTAAGCTAATATACTGTACAGTAATAGTTGTACAGTGAGTGTAAATCATTCTTCTGTACAGTGTTGCAAAGCATGCAGAAGTCCATTACTATACGGTAACAATGCAATTACCAAAGTACCATGTAACAGCACGTTAAATACAATGTTTTAACTAGTGTAACGTCAGTGTTACTACACAGTTATAAGAGCAACTTAAAGTGTTGCTAAAAATTCATTTCTGAAAATGCAATTTCCATTCAGCAGCGGTATCCAGTCTGACTAAATCCTGCTTGTCCATAGAGAGCCAGGCTGGTCAGGCTGCAGGCCACACGTCTGCATCAGAACCGCCCGACTGCCTGCCCTTCCAACGCCAGATGATAAGTCACCTAGCCAGGCCATATTGATTGGGCTTCTGGAGCCTTACTGAAAGGAAAGGAGCTCCCTGAGTGATTGTGTTTTACAGAGAACATTATCACTCCACTCAATGACAGAGTGGTGAGAGAGAGAGAGGCCCAGCCGGACGGCGGAGGTTCTTCACTTGCCCAGGAAACGGAGAGACCACCAGCTACGGCGAGAGGGAGTATATGACTTGACTCAGTGAAGCGCTCAGTCCAATTTGAAAGCCAAATTGTGGGGCTTTAGAACAAAAAGAGACAGCTACAGATTTTCTCCAGATTTTTCTACCTTTGGTCTGGCCTTGGCCAGATTTACAATACTATTTATATTTCTATTCAATGTGTTTTCTACTATAATTTATAATAGCGTTGAAATGAATCACACTGTAGCCTACTAAATGTGTTTAGAATTTCATATTCAACTTTGTAGAGAAAAAAAACATGTTCCAATGTAACATCAGGTTTGATCTTAGTCAGTGTTTTCATCTATTTTTATCATGACAGTGGGAGTGGGATAGGCTGGTTGAAGATGAGTGTCACGCGGACTTGGCTGTGTATAGATGTAGGATCTTAATTTGATCATCATCCTTTTGTTGCTGAGAATGCAAACTTGTAGTGTATTCGAGGTTTAAAAAGGCTTCTAAAGTTTATAATTTCCACTTTAAAATGCCAGACTTGATTTGCCCTGAGGAAAAATGTATCAACCCCTGCAACAAAATGTCCATGTAACGGTTGTCTTCCTTCTCCTCTGACGAGGAGGAGTAGGAAGGATCGGAGGACCAATGCGCAGCGTGGTAAGTGTTCATGATATTTATTATAACTCAGAACACTAAAGAATAAAACAACAAAGAGAACGAAATGAAACCGAAACTTTTCTGTCTGGTGCAGACACAAAACAGAAAATAATCACCCACAACTCAAAGGTGAAACCAGGCTGCCTAAGTATGGTTCTCAATCAGGGACAACGATTGACAGCTGCCTCTGATTGAGAACCATACCAGGCCAAACACAGAAATCCCAAATTATAGAAAAAATAACATAGACTGCCCACCCCAACTCACGCCCTGACCATACTAAAACAAAGACAAAACAAAGGAACTAAGGTCAGAACGTGATGGTCCATTATTATAATCCACATAATAATTCAGATTTCCTGTTGCTGCAGGATACTTTTCCTGCTGTAGAAAACTGGCTCAAATTAAAATCCTGCATCTGTATGTTGAGCCCTCAGCAAGTGATCTGAGGCAGCATCTTTGTTGCATATAAAACTGTAGATATGTCCGTTATGGGAATTCAAATAACTTTTACAGTTTTATCTTAGTCTATTTGAGATAAGACCATATGAGATGTATGCAGAAGCCCAGGTTCTACATTATTTTCGCAGTTCTGTCGGTAGATTAAATCTGGATCCTTCTGCCAAGAGATCCTTGTGATCCTAGTGAATGCCATAATCCTCAATTGGAGATGATCTCGTCGGCAAAAATATTACCTCAAGTCGACGCTGCATGCAGGCGAATGAAAGCACTCTCCTTCCCTCTATCCTTCCCTCTATCCCTCCCACTCTCCTTCCCTCTATCCTTCCCTCTATCCTTCCCTCTATCCCTCCCACTCTCCTTCCCTCTATCCCTCCCTCTATCCCTCCCTCTATCCCTCCCTCTATCCCTCCCTCTATCCCTCCCTCTATCCCTCCCACTCTCCTTCCCTCTATCCTTCCCTCTATCCCTCCCTCTATCCTTACCTCTATCCCTCCCTCTATCCCTCCCACTCTCCTTCCCTCTATCCCTCCCTCTATCCCTCCCTCTATCCCTCCCTCTTTCCTCTCTCTCTATCCCTCCCTCTATCCCTCCCTCTATCCCTCCCACTCTCCTTCCCTCTATCCCTCCCTCTATCCCTCCCACTCTCCTTCCCTCTATCCCTCCCTCTATCCCTCCCTCTATCCCTCCCTCTGTCCCTCCCTCTTTCCTATCTCTCTATCCCTCCCTCTATCCCTCCCTCTATCCCTCTCCCTCTCCTTCCCTCTATCCCTCCCTCTATCCCTCCCTCTTTCCTCTCTCTCTATCCCTCCCTCTATCCCTCCCTCTATCCCTCCCTCTATCCCTCCCACTCTCCTTCCCTCTATCCCTCCCTCTATCCCTCCCACTCTCCTTCCCTCTATCCCTCCCTCTATCCCTCCCACTCGCCTTCCCTCTATCCCTCCCTCTATCCCTCCCTCTATCCCTCCCACACTCCTTCCCTCTATCCCTCCCTCTATCCCTCCCTCTTTCCTCTCTCTCTATCCCTCCCTCTATCCCTCCCTCTATCCCTCCCACTCTCCTTCCCTCTATCCCTCCCACTCTCCTTCCCTCTATCCCTCCCACTCTCCTTCCATCTATCCCTCCCTCTTTCCTCTCTCTCTGTATTATTTTGCCAGTCAAGCTGTGCTCTTCATAGATAGGACTAACCTGGTAATCAGTGAGGGTATCAGAGCTCTAATAAACTCGCACAACAGCTTCTCTTTTCAGCCAGGTGCAATCTGGGGCCGCCGCGCTTAACAAGGAATTAAATATTTTTCCATGCTGCTGTCGCCACTTTAATTGATTGATGCTAAAAGTTTAGAAAATAAAACCCTGCCTGCCGGCCTAGCGCCTTGTAGAGCTGCTTCCCGGGCACCGTCAGCCCCTCAGACAGAGAGAGAGAGGGGGGCCCTCGATTGGAAGTGGCAGCTCGCATTCTCTGCATCAGCCGGCCCTGTCATCTGGCCCGGGATGTGTGTGTGTGTGTGTTAGGGCCTGCCACTTCACACGAGAGCGGCGTCTGAAAGACACATGTACTCTATATCAGAGAATCAATAGAACACTTAATGAACAATTAGGAGAACAGCTGTAGGGCTGTCAAAGGCCCATCTCTATACAGCTTAAAGCAAGGAGGGATGGGGAGGGGAGAAGGAGAAGAGGGAAGAGAGGGGAGAGAGAGAGAGGTGGAAGAGAGAAAGGGGCAGAAAGGGGAGAGAGAGAAGAGGGGAGAGGAGGGAGAGAGGGAAGAAGGTGGAGAGGAGAGATAGAGAGAGAAGGAGAGGGGGATGTAGGGAGAGGGAGAGAGAGGGGGAGTGGAGAGAGGGTGAGAGGGAGAGTGGGGGAGAAAGAAAGAGGGGAAGAAAGGGGAGAGAGAGAGTGGGGGAGAAAGACGAGAGAGAGAAGAGGGGGGAAGAGAATGGAGAAACAGGAGAAGGGGGATAGAGGGGAGAGGAGAGATGGGGAAGACAAGGAGAGAGAGCGGAGAGAGAAAGGGAAAGGGTAGAGGGCGTAGTCCCATAACACTGGGGCTATTGCTTCAGGACATATCCCTCCTCCTCCTCTCTTTCCCATAACAGCCATGCCTATTTAGCCAGCCGAGCCTCCCTCCATCTCCCTCCCCTCATCTCACATTAGAGAGAGGCCAGTAAAAATATGGAAATGGCTCAAGACATCCCTCAGGCTTCATGTCAGGGTGGAGGATCGATAAATTTGACAATCCATGGCATTTAATTAAAATGGCTGCCGGAAGCGAGGCAGTTTGTTTTTTGTGCCGACTCGGCCCGTCGTTTATAGCTTAAATGAATACATAAGTGTATTCATAATCACCATTACATTAAATCCTCCTTACTCTTTTAAATAGGGTGGCGGACCATGGTTTCACCCTCGCCAGTTCCTACCTGCCAACCACCACGGAGAGAAAATGTATAACTTCACCTCTCTCTACCCCTCTACAGTAACTTTTTACGTATTCTTGATGCATAAAGAGATATCCCTCCACCTCAAGCCATGACAAATGAGCGTTGGTGACAGTGAGCTCTCTGATTCGCTTGTCACTGACAGTGGCGACCTGAGTTGCCAATCAGGTGGACAAATAGTCAACAGTAAACAGACACAGAAGGGTTGGATAGGTTCAGCCTTCGTGTGTAGTCTGCATAGCCGACATTTACGTGTTTTCGTTGAATCAGACCAATGCCACATGACTGACACATGTTATGGTTAACTAAGCACCATGTAGGGTTTGGACGGTGGGATGGACAGAGTCTTGTAATTGACCTTGGACACCCTCCATCGTGCTTTATTAAAACCTCATTTAAAGAAGAACAACCCCGGGTGGAGGAGGGATGAAGACTCTCTCTCTCTCTCTCCGGCTATAATGGATTAGATGGGAATCCATTATGCATTTCAGCCAGACAAAAACTAGAGCCCGAGACCTGCTTAAAAATATATTTTTAGTACTGAAAATTAATGCGTTCACACAAGCCACTGAGTCATTTTAAATGTTCTTTTTTAGTATATTAGGTATATGTGTTGAGAAGACCTATATTTCATAGGAGTGTGGGGACCAAGTCTTAGAATAATGGGCACATTAATACATTAATGATTTGATCCAACGTGCTATCTGTGTTTTGCAGTTGTTATGGTATACTTTAAGAACACACACACAGGCGCACACACACGCACAGTGTCTTCACTATACTGTTGTCGTGACACTCCTCTCACCTCCACATCAGAGGGGTTGTGTGTGTGATCTTGTCACTACGCTGTGTAAATAACTAACTCTTTGGCCCTAACTCCATGGGCGGATGCACACCAATAGCCACCAGAGACGTTCCACTATCCTGACATTTTCTTCCCTGACTTCCAGTCTCCTGGCTCCGCTCCTCTAAGTGTTTCGAAATCCAAGCGATCACCAGGCATATCATTTTTTATAATTCAAATTTCTGGGGTATTAAAAAAAGGTTTGATTACACCATCAGGTTGAGTCTTTAACAGGTGCAGGTACTGATTAAGTTGATTCACTGAGGTAATTACAGCCGGATCCCCTTTAATTAGTCTGGCTTTATGGCGTCTCTCTGCAGCATCAGGATCATGGAGCAGCTAGCTAGGCCCTACAGCCGCAGGAGGATAGTGTGTGTGTGTGTGTGTGTGTGTGTGTGTGTGTGTGTGTGTGTGTGTGTGTGCACGCACATACACAAGTACTTACACATGCAATCACGCACAATTCTATTCACGTACACACGTGAATGTGTATGCATACACACATTCTCAAACACATACCGTACCAGTCAAAAATTTGGACAGACCTACTCATTCCAGGGTTTTCTTTATTTTTACTATTAAATTGTGGAATAATTGTTAAGACATCAAAACTAGGAAATAACACACATGGAATCATGCAGTAACCAAAAATCAAATCAAAATATATTTTCTATTTGAGATTCTTCAAAGTAGCAACCCTTTGTCTTGATGACAGCTTTACACACTCTTGGCATTCTCTCAACCAGCTTCATGAGGTAGTCACCTGGAATGCATTTCAATTAACAGGTGTGCCTTGTTAAAAGTTAATTTGTGGAATTTGTTTCCTTCTTAATGCATTTGAGCCAATCAGTTGTGTTTTGACAAGGTAGAGGTGGTATACAGAAGATAGCCCTATTTGGTAAAAGACCAAGTCCATTATTTTTACATTTTATTTAACCTTTATTTAACTAGGCAAGTAGGTTAAGAACAAATTCTTATTTAAAATTACAGCCTACCAAAAGGCAAAAGGCCTCCTGCGGAGCACTCCAGTGTTCCCGTGTGTTGTTGCTGCCTAACAACACGACATGACAACACAGCATGGTAGCAACACAACATAACAACAACATGGTAGCACCACAGCATGGTAGCAGCACAAAACATGGCACAAACATTATTGGGCACAGTCAACAGCACAACGTTCAAGAAGGTAGAGACAACAATACATCACACAAAGCAGTCACAACTGTCAGTAAGAGTGTCCATGATTGAGTCTTTGAATTAAGAGATTGAGATAAAACTGTGCAGTTTGAGTGTTTGAGGCAGCTTGTTCCAGTCACTAGCTGCAGCGAACTGAAAAGAGTAGCGACCCAGGGATGTGTGTGCTTTGGAGACCTTTAACAGAATGTGACTGGCAGAACGGGTGTTGTATGTGGAGGATGAGGGCTGCAGTAGATATCTCAGATAGGGGGGAGTGAGGCAAAAGAGGGTTTTATAAATAAGCATCAACCAGTGGGTCTTGCGACGGGTTTACAGAGATGAACAGTTTACATAATATGGCAAGAACAGCTCAAATAACCAAAGAGAATCGACAATCCATCATTACTTTAAGACATGAAGGTCAGTCAATCAGGAACATTTCAAGGACTTTGAAAGTTTCTTCAAGTGCAGTCGCATAAACCATCAAGCACTGTGATGAAACTGGCTCTCATGAGGACCGCCACAGGAAAGGAAGACACATAGTTACCTCTGATGCAGAGGATAAGTTCATTAGAGTTACCAGCCTCAGACTGCAGCCCAAATAAATGCTTCACAGAGTTCAAGTAACAGACACATCAACATCAACTGTTCAGAGGAGACTGTGAATCAGGCCTTCATGGTTGAATTATTGCAAAGAAACCACAACTAAAGGACATCAATAAGAAGAAGAGACTTGCTTGGGCCAAGAAACAAGAGCAATGGACATTAGACCAGTGGAAATCATTATCATTATGGGGTATTGTGTGTATTGTGTGTAGATTGATGAGGAAAATGTTTTGTAATACATTTTAGGATAAGGCTATAACGGAAAAAAAATGGAAAAAGTCAAGGGGTCTGAATACTTTCCGATTGCACTCCATGTAGAGTGAGCAGGACTGATTCACCGACATGGTTACGATTCACCGACATGGTTGTGGCAGAGACTGATTCACCAACATGGTTACGAAAGACAAGGCTAGTGGTTGAGGGAACCGTGTGTGTGTAATGCACACTTCCCACCCCTCTCAACACAGCAGTGCAGGAAAACTGAGTCGACAGCTACATAGCAGGCAATATGCCTTCAGCCCTGGTGAGGTGCTGGCTCCTTTCTTCTCAGGCTTCGAATGCATCTGGTTAGCAAAGGCTGACAGATGGCTGGCCAGGACTGAGAGGAGATGGGAATGAGGAATTCTGGTATTCCTCCACAACACACGGGAACACTGGAGTGCTCCTGATTCGCCCGAGATTCCCTGTCCCCGGGAATGGAAATCGAAACCGGCGCACACGTCCGTTATCTAAATGTTAACTCCAGTGCCCTCCGTGTTGTCACAGCCAAGCAAGGTAAGCCAACACCGGCTAGGAGGCTTTTCTTTGGGTTCCTGCCATGACAGCGCTCAGCAGAAAGAGGGGACACGGACGCCTCCCGTTCCCAACACAAAGTCACATTGTAATAGAATTTAACCACATCTGAAACATTTCATTTAAATTCTTCAGAGTTTTCTTCAGGACTTTGCTGGACATCTCTAGGAGGATGATCTTAGTGGCTGTTGATGTATGGCTGCATCATATCGAGTGTCTGGCATAGGGCCAGCAGAGACATGAGGCATGCGACATCTCAGCACTCCTCAGGAGCCCAAACAACTGAACCAGGATATGACAGGACAGAGAGACAGGACAGGACAGAGAGACAGGACAGGATGGGACAGGACAGAGAGACAGGACAGGACAAAGAGACAAGACAGGATGGGACAGGACAGAAAGACAGGACAGGACAGAGAGACAGGACAGGATGGGACAGGACAGAGAGACAGGACAGGACAAAGAGACAAGACAGGATGGGACAGGACAGAAAGACAGGACAGGACAGAGAGACAGGACAGGATGGGACAGGACAGAGAGACAGGACAGGACAGAGAGACAGGACAGGACAAAGAGACAAGACAGGATGGGACAGGACAGAAAGACAGGACAGGACAGAGAGACAGGACAGGATGGGACAGGACAGAACGGTTCAGGTTAGAGCAGGAAAAGACAGGAGTGAGAAGAGGGGACGGATGTGGGAGCGGACACACTTTGAAACGGAGACATTCGTGCACCAGGCAGTATTTATGTTCTGACGACTGCTAGAGCGAATATATTTAGCCTGTTAGACTTATCACACCAAGATGAGATTTCAAAGTGGTGGAGGTACCTGTTTGAAGAAGCACTGCATTCCATTCCACAAAGGTGGACGATGACGGAGGGGCGAGGGCCGGGCGTAAATGTAGCACCGCTGAACCTGGCGTAGGAACAGGGATGGTTTGGGAGGGGACGGGTCCAGACACCTGAGAGGAGGACTTCACATTAACACTGCATATCAGTGTGTACATAGGTCACAATCCATGAATGAACACACACATATACACAAGCATGCACACAAGCACACAAACGGTGCATATATTATGATATATACAGTACCAGTCAAAAGTTTGGACACATCTACTCATTCCAGGATTTTCTTTATTTTTACTATTTCCTACATTGTATAATAATAGTGAAGTCATCACAACTATGAAATGACACATACGGAATCATGTAGTAACCAAAAAAAGTGTTAAACAAATCAAAATATATTTTAGATTTTAGATTCTTCAAAGTAGCCACCCCTTGTCTTGATGATAGCTTTGCACACTCTGTTCATTCTCTCAACCAGCTTCTCCTGGAATGTTTTAATTTTTTATTTTACCTTTATTTAACTAGGCAAGTCAGTTAAGAACAAATTCTTATTTTCAATGACAGCCTAGGAACACTGCCTTGTTCAGGGGCAGAACAACAGATGTTTACCTTGTCAACTCGGGGATTCGATCTGCAACCTTTCGGTTACTAGTCCAACACTCTAACCACTAACCACTGCCGCCCAAATGCTTTTCCAACCGTCTTGGAGTTCCCACATATGCTGAGCACTTGTTGGCTGCTTTTTCTTCAGTCTGCAGTCCAACTCACCCCAAACCATCTCAATTGGGTTGAGATCGGGTGATTGTGGAGACCAGGTCATCTGATGCAGCACTCCATCACACTCCTTCTTGGTCAAATAGCCCTTACACAGCCTGGAGGTGCGTTTTGGGTCATTGTCCTGTTGAAAAACAAATGATAGTATACTAAGTGCAAACCAGATGCAATGGTGTATCGCTGCAGAATGCTGTGGTAGCCATGCTGGTGAAGTGTGCCTTGAATTCTAAATAAATGATATACAGTGTCACCAGCAAAGCACCCCACACCTCCTCCTCCATGCTTCACGGTGGGAACCACACATGTGAAGATCATCCGTTCACCTACTCTGTGTCTCACAAAGACACTGCAGTTACAACCAAAAATCTCAAATTTGTACTCATCTGACCAAAGGACAGATTTCTACTGGTCTAATGTCCATTGCAGAATTTCTACAAATTAACTTTTAACAAGGCACACCTGTTAATTGAAATGCATTCCAGGTGATTACCTCATGAAGCTGGTTGGTAGAATGCCAAGGGTGGAGTGTGCAAAGCTGTCATCAAGGCAAAGGGTGGCTACTTTGAAGAATCTCAAATATAATATATATTTTGATTTGTTTAACACTTTTTTGGTTACTACAGTATATGATTCCATGTTCTATTCCTGTTCTACAATTCCTGTTCTACAATGTAGAAAATAGTAAAAATAAAGAAAAACCCTGGAATGAGTAGGTGTCTCCAAGCATCATGCTGTGGGGATGTTTTTCAGTGGCAGGGACTGGGAAACTAGTCAGGATTGAAGGAAAGATGAACGGAGCAAAGTACAGATAGATCCTTGATGAAAACCTGCTTCAGAGCGCTATGGACCTCAGACTGTGGCGAAGGTTCACTGAATGTCCTTGAGTGGCCCAGCCAAAGACCGGACTTGAACTCGATCAAACAGCTCTGGAGAGACTTGAAAATAGCTGTGCAGCGACGCTCCCCATCCAACCCGACAGGGCTTTAGAGGATCTGCAGAGACAGATCTGCAGAGACGCTCCTCATCCAACCCAACAGGGCTTTAGAGGATCTGCAGAGACGCTCCCCATCCAACCCGACAGGGCTTTAGAGGATCTGCAGAGACTCTCCAAATACAGGTGTGCCAAGCTTGTGGTGTAATACCCAAGAACACTCGAGGCTGTAATCGCTGCCAAAGGTGCTTCAACAAAGTACTGAGTAAAGGGTCAGTATACTTATGTAACTGTAAGAGTTCTGTTTTTATTTATATAAATTTGCTAAAATTGACAAATAAAACAGTTTTTGCTTTGTCATTATTGGGTATTGTGTGTAGGATGATGAGACTGTAACTTAACAAAATGTGGAAAAAGTCAAGGGGTCTGACTACTTTCCGAATGCACTGTATATTATATTATTATACATTTATTGTAACAACATTTTTGATAATTTTGGTGTCTTTTCAGGCTGTTCGTGCACAAGACATTTTTTCTTGAGGTGAGTCGAAGTTTGGTATCAAGTCTACGCCCCTTCGTCTGTGATTGGTCAACAGTATTACTCCTAGGAGGGGCAACTATGGACGGGATTCTTCAATGAAGTGCTTGTTTTCATTCAACAAGAGGCAACTAGTTTTCATGCACATTTTTTTCACTTGAGAAATACTGCACAAAACATCTTAGATAGATGTAAAATTTATCGAATAAGACCTCCTTATAAAAACATCAAAATGAATGACAGATTTCTTGATTTATCTTAGATCAGGGTCTCTAAACCTGTTCCTGGAGAGCTACCCTCCTGTAGGTTTTCACTCCAAGCCTCCAAATCCTGTTGTAACTAGCCTAAATCAGTTTATCAACCAACTAAGTATCTGAATCAGATGTGCAAGATTAAGGTTGGGGTGAAAACCTACAGGATGGCAGCTCTCCAGAAACAGGGTTGTAGAGCCCTGTCTTAGACTAATTAGGACTATTTTGAGGAAGTGTATACTGGCTATGTTGTTGCTTTTGGTTCTCAAGATGGACTAACACAAATATTTTCAAGCGAAGGTATGCGAGCACAGATGTTCACTTCCCTATGCCGAGTTCTGCTAGGAGCAAACTGAACTTCCAGTGCCTTCAGAAAGTATTCACACCCCTTGACTTTTTTCACATTTTGTTTTGTTACAAGATGGGATTAAAATTGATTTAATTTCTTGTCAATGATCTACACAAAATAAGCCTTTATGTCAAAGTGGAAGACAAATTTGAACATTTGTAAAATATTTTTGAAATATAAAACACTAATATATCTTGATTCCATAAGTATCCAACTACCTGAGTCAATGCATATTAGAATAACGCTTGGCAGTGACTACAGCGGTGAGTTTTTGCACACCTGGATTGTACAATATTTGCACATTATTATTTTTGAAATTCTTCAAGCTCTGTCAAGTTGGTTGTTGATCTTTGCTAGACAGCAATTTTCAGGACTTGCCATATATTTTCAAGTAGATTTAAGTCAAAACTGTAAAAAGGCCACTCAATGTTGTCTTGGTAAACAACTCCAGTGTATATTTGGTCTTGTGTTTTAGGTTATTGTCCTGCTGAAAGGTGAATTTGTCTCCCAGTCTCTGTTGGGAAGCAGATTAAACAAGGGTTTCCTCTAGGATTTTGCCTGTGCTTAGCTATATTCCGTTTATTTCTATCCAAAGAAACTCCCTAGTCCTTGCCGATGACAAGCATACCCATAACACGATGCAGCCACCACCATGCTTGAAAATATAAAGAGTGGTACTCAGTGATGTTTTGGATTTGCCCCAAACATAACGCATTCAGGACATAAAGTTAATTAATTTGCCACATTTTTTGCAGTCTTACTTTAGCGCCTTGTTGCAAACAGGATTTGGAATATTTTTATTCTGTACAGGCCTCCTTTATACTCTGTCATTCAGGTTAGTTTTGTGGAGTAACTACAATGTTTTTGATCGATCCTCAGTTTTCTCCTATCACAGCCATTAAACTGTAACTGTTTTAAAGTCACCATTTGCCTCATGGTGAAATCCCTGAGCAGTTTCCTTCCTCTCCGGTAACGGAGTTAGGAAGGACGCCTGTATCTTCTGCAGTGACTGGGTGTATTGATACACCATCCAAAGAGTAATTAATAACTTCACCATGCTCAAAGAGATACTCAAAGTTTGCTTCTTCTTTTTTTTTACCCATCTACCAATAGGTACACTTCTTTGCGAGGCATTGGAAAACCTCCCTGATCTTTGTGGTTGAATCTATGTTTGAAATTCACTGTGTGGTACAGAGATGAGGGAGTCATTCAAAAATCATGTTAGACACTATTAATGCATCCAGAGTGAGTCCATGCAACTTATTATGCGACTTGCTAAGCACATTTTTACTCCTGAACTTATTTAGGCTTGCCATTCACGGGAGGAAATGGCTTGTGTCGCTGGTCACGCAGCCCTTGGGCGACTTGTCGGTTAAGTATTCATTCATAAGTATTCATACTTATTGACTCACGACATTTCAGCTTTTAATTTTTTATTCATTTGTAAAAATGTCTTTGACATTATTGGGTATTGTGTGTAGGCCAGTAACACAAAATATCTTACAATTCAGTCAGTAAAACAACAAAATGTGGAAAAAGTCAAGGGGTGTGAATATGGCTGCCCTAACACACAAACGTACTGTACGCACGCACACGCGCACACACATCCACCCTGTTTATCTTCCTGTAATCTGTTGGAGCAGATTTAATTCCAGTGGATGTGCCCCCTACCATCCATCATCCTGTGCTCTGGGCTGCAGCAGACCTGGCTGGGTATACACAGCGCTGAGTTCATGAAGATGGCCAATATCCAAATTAAACAGCTCTCTGCATTATAAATGCAACATGTTTAATGGCACTGCAAGATCAAAGGTTATGCTGCACCGCAATGATCTAAGGGTTTAACAAGTGCACAATTAAATAAGACTAATCTCAAACATCTACAGTAGAATAGTGGAATGTAACAGGGTTGGATTTACTATGCTGATTTGGCTTAAATACTGTATTTTCATATTTTTCTGTGTGAATGTTTATTTATTAATTTTTTTACACATCTTGACCCAAATACATTGTATTGAAGGGTCTTACTCTAGCCCTCAGAGACTCCGTCAGACCTGTAGGCCTAGTCCCAAGAACTTGCGTGCTGCCGATTCCGCCAAAACTCTGCTTCATTCCATTCCCGCGCATTAACCGACAAGTCGCCCAAGGGCTGCGTGACCAGCGACACAAGCCATTTCCTCCCGTGAATGACACCAAAATAAAATCTTTATTGAGCGTCTATCTGTGAGCTCCAAACTCTGGGACAGAAAGATGCCTCTCATGGAGTCCCTTTCATGTGAGGAATGTGCTCGGCTGGGCAGATTAGATTTTCTGGAATTCACAATGTCAATGACACTATTGGCACTGTTGTGTGTGTGTGTGGCTTTGTACAGCCGCTGCATGCCTACTTAGTGCATTTCCCCGGAGCCCATCCATGACTCATTAATCAAATATTCATACATCCCTGTAAATACATGGTGAACACAGCAGTCCCTTACAGCACACAGCAGCCAGCCCCGTGCCCCCCAGCACAACACTCTTTCATGTTCACCTGGGGCCTGACAAAAATCCGCAAATCCTTCCCCTCATAACGTTCCCCCTCCCATGTCATTCCTCTCCACAGCCACAGCACCAAAACATTGCTGCATATTTGATGACTCGATGTCCATCTCTCCATCCACACAGCCAGCCGGTTTGGCCCTAAAAACAGCCTGTTATGTACTGTTCAGACACTTCCTCTAAAATGATGCTATTATGTTCTCTGCCAGCTCTCTGGTTCCTCTCTCTCAGTGAACGGACATGCAAACAGATCCCTGATTATTCCTCTCTGTCTCTCTTTCCATCCTCACCCCTACCGTGGCATCCTCTCAGAAGGGCAACTTTCCCCCCAAAATTGGGACCTCTGACCCCCTAACCCAAGGCCAAGCTCCTCACAATACAATCATTTGTATTGTACGTGAAAACATGTACCGCATAGCTCAAACGATGGGGGCACAAGAAATATTACCCATGGCAACAGTGCGTCGTTGCACGAGGATATTTTATTTTCCTCCACGGGAGGACACAATCCCAGCCTGTGTCAGAGGGTCACATTTTTCCCGCCGGCTGGTTAATGGGCTGTAGAGATGGTTAGCACATACGATTAGTTTTAATCTAGTACATTTGACTGGGTAATAAACAGGATTTCAACACAACAAGTGTTGTATTATGCACGGCAAGATGAGACAAAACAAATATGTTTTTCCAAGAGATATCTCTCTCTCTTTAATGCTTGTAAAGAGGTGCACAGATCAGAAAATCCAAAAGGTTTTATGACTTTATTCTACTTTGCTGCACAGCAGTGTGAGAATCAATACTGTGATAAAGAGATGAATTCTGGGAACATTTTGCAACACGGGTAGAATGTAGCTGTCTTTATGCATTTACAGTTGAACATTTCAATTACATTCAACCCACATAAGAAATTGTGGCTTCTACAAATATCACCATTTAAATGAGATTACTCAATTAACTTAGTATGTGGGTAACGTATATTTAAAGTTCGTAATTATTGTGAAAGTACAAAGAGAAGCAAGGCATTGTACCGGTCACCTCTATAGATGGGTTTGACTGTGACATTGGAAAAACTTTCCATTTAGACAATTAATTTGCTTTGGGAAATAAAAAAAATGCATGAACAAAAGTACTGTATCCTTTCAAGGTCAGAAATTCTCAAATGGCTGTTTGAAAATTCAAAGACGTCTTGAAATGATTTGGCAATCTAAAACTTTTCCTCCTAATGTAAATGTGGTCTTGAAATCATAAGAGTGTAACCCTAGAACATATTTGACCATTAAAACCTTCAGGACTATCAAAGTATTTCTACACACTTCTAAAAAAAATAGTCTGAATGACACTCTCCTATAGCACTTCACTGTGTTGTAAGGCCCAGCTATAGAACCACAGTGATATCCTCACACATAACCTCTGATGACTACCGCCTCCTAAAGTGCAGAACTGATTTCCTTACAAGGCAAATGTCTTTTATATTTGGTTGAGAGCTTGTCTTCCAATAAGCCAAGGCACCCAATTATCCATCTGTATCAATAATGCACAGTGTACAAGATACAGTACATCGCATAACCCTCAGTACAACCTCATAGCGCTTACAGACCCATGGTATGTTTGTTTGATCCTTTGCCCTATGTTACCGATTTCCACAGAACAATCAAAACTAACAGCAACTATCTACAGTATAAGATAACAATTTTAATATGTTTAGGTTTCGTGTATTAAGTCATGAATGCTGGTGTGAGAACATTTTTATATTGGCTATGTATTTTCATAATTGTGGAATAGAGTCCTGGCCTTGGATAAGCAGGTTTCAGTCTGTCTGGTAAAGTCACTTCGCTGGTCATTTTAAAAGTCTCTGACCATGACCTTTGACCGCAGCGTTGACCTTCAGAGCAGCACGAAGTCTCCAGCGGTAGCGGCTGCTCTCTGTGGGTCACGGATAAACGGCCATTCCCTCTTCTCCGGGGTCAACTCCGCCGAAAGGTTGTAATCTCTTCCGTGACCTTGCATGAAAGTGAATGCTGGGTATTTCTCATTCGCTGACGGCAGCAACACCTGATACACAAACACAGACACAAAGACAGACACAAAGAATGTTATATAAAAGCCTAAAAAGTTTAATTGAGTTAAGACGCGAGCATCCTGCATGAAAGCAACAGACACAGTTGTAGGGCAGGGATGGGAGCAGGGAGAGGGAAACTGCCTCAGATTAACAGCTAAATAGTGCCACCAGATGGCCAGTTGATTTAACTTCTCTTATACATTCAGAGTATTGTATAATATGGTCATTATAGCAGACACTTATCCACAGTTAACACATATATGCTTTCCTCTCACTCACGTTCTATGCTTTCATATTGGGTATTAATTTATCTGATGACAATGATTAAGAAATAAACGAAGATGATTTGGACTAAATAGTAAAGCCTTTAGTTCACCCACCTTGGACAGTTCGTGGCTGATTGTCTGGTAGTCCTGGACACTTCTAGAGTAAAAGCCTATGGTACAACTGGGGTCCATCTTACTGAAAGGCATCTTCTTTGGCGACGGGCAATGATACGACTAAAAATACAAAATGTTCGCTGTGTCAAATTGACAACGATTATTATCACTGGTTATTTAAAAAAATATTGTTTAATTGATCGTGATAATGCAGTAAAGTATGAAATAGGTAGGAAAGTTTATGATAATAAAATGTTATGTTTTATGAATGCAATGAAATTCAAATTCATCTGTTGTCACACACTCAGACTGGTGAAAAAAAACAAATCAGGCTCGGTTTCTGGTCTCGTGTCCCACTGTGTGCTGGCTCTACAGACAAGCATCAGGAGAAGTTTCAATGCAGTAGTCAATGATAAATGCAGGTTTTTATGTGTTCTACTGCTGAAATATTCAGGATCATAGTATCTGAGCCTCTCTATATTCTCCATATTTCTCCTCCACAGCAGCCTCACATATCTGAGTAGCAAATAAATCAGCAGCCAGGGACTCAGTAATTGAACGGAGGCTGCTTTAGGATTCATACCCTTAAGTACTAACAGAAACTATTAAATTCACATTACTGAGCCCCAGTCAGCTCAGTGTAATTTCCCATTACCTGAAGAGGGAAATGGTTAGTGCTGACATCCACAAAAGACTGACAGTAATGAGGGTCCATGTAAATCAAGCTGTCATCTGCAAGGACAAAACAAAAGACAAGTTATTCAAAAACATCTGATTATTACAAACGCTACCACGACCGACGAGCGACGACATACTTCTTCCCTCCAATCTCTATGCAGAAAAGTCATTTCGCTAGGCTACTGTTAGCATTCTTCCAGTCAAATACGCCTCCTGTTTTTTAATAATCGACCAGTGCGGATTCAACTCTGCATAATCAAATGCTGTTGTACAAGCACATTTTTTCCTCCCGGCCACAGAAAGGGGGCTGTCATTAAATTTTTGTGTGGGGAAATTACTTTTACAAACACGCAATTATATTCGACCATTTGCATATGATGTATGCGGGCCGGAGTCGTAGCTTGGCAGGGAGAATGTATTGCTTGTCATTTAGACATCATCCGACACTTCATTTCAAATTGGTAAAATGTAAATATTGACTGCCAAGATGTACAACTGAAGGTTCCTCCCGTCCACTGAAGGTGATGGAGAGTGGCTCACTTTGGGGCCCCGTTGGATGGATGAGAATGAAATTATATGCATAATGTCTCCTATGGAAATCAATTATGGACACAACTTCGGATGTTTACCCCTTGTGATAAATGAGTAGGGCTTTGATGGGTCAGAGAAAATAAAATAAGAGCTGTTTCACACACACTCCTCTCAAACACGAATGCATTAACTTACTTTATCTCTTTATACAGAGAGAAGAGAGGAGGGAGACAGTACGGCAAATTATCTCCACTGTCCTCTAGTCTTTTGTCCTCAGGTTGGTTTCTGGGTGAAACACTAACCTTGAAAGCCCACGAAGTAGCAGGCCTGTTTGGGCTTGCCCCCGATGATACCAATACAGTACTCCAGACTCAATATGCTCTGAGGAGGATGGAGACCAGGGGACAGATGGTCAAATACTCAGCCATATAGAACAGGTTTATGTACTGCTGGAGCTAATACTGTCTCCAGGTTTATACTCAGCCATATGCATTATAAACAGGTTTATGTACTGCTGGAGCTAATACTGTCTCCAGGTTTATACTCAGCCATATGCATTATAAACAGGTTTATGTACTGCTGTAGCTAATACTGTGTCCAGGTTTATACTCAGCCATATGCATTATAAAACAGGTTTATGTACTGCTGTAGCTAATACTGTGTCCAGGTTTATACTCAGCCATATGCATTATAAACAGGTTTATGTACTGCTGTAGCTAATACTGTGTCCAGGTTTATACTCAGCCATATGCATTATAACAGGTTTATGTACTGCTGTAGCTAATACTGTGTCCAGGTTTATACTCAGCCATATGCATTATAACAGGTTTATGTACTGCTGTAGCTAATGCTGTCTACTGTCTCCCTGCTATCATGTCTAAATTAGCTGAGAAGGGGAACTACTACTCATGAGTAGCTGTGCTGGTAAAGCCTTTTTTTCTTAATAGCAAATAATGTATGTGTAACAATTAAGTACCTTCCTGTAATTATTTTAAATTAAAATGGTAAAAAAGTAACAAAAATAGCTTCGTAGCAAAGAGCAATTTCTCATCCAATCATTTTGATAAGACTGTCTGGGAAAACTGAAAACTAGCTGTTATTGGCAGAGAGGTTTGGAACTCATTCTTATTGGTCTAACTAATTTACCACCTGGTGATGTCACCGGGCAGGCCAAAACTCCATCCCACCAAAACAGGCTGAAATATCAGGCGGTCTTTTCAAACAGCTCTTATACTAAAAGGGCATTATCATAATTTTCACAATTTCACAATATTATTCCAACCTCATTGTGGAAAAATATATAAAACACAAGACAAATCAGGTTTTTGACTGAACTGGGCCTTTAAGACAAAATAAATTAAGAAATTTGCACACTATATGCGCTTCCAACAATTGAATGGGTAAACTTCATCAGCAACGTAACAGCAAAGAAGTGAAAAAAAAACTAAAAAACTGAAGGTGTGGTGGAAGCCTTGATGTTGGGAGGACATTAAGTATAGTGTGTGTGGGACTACTCTTCAAACATTTCTGGGTGTGTGTCTGCTCATGCTTTTTATTAGGTCACTTCCCTGCAGACACGACCTTTAACCTGAATCTGGAATTCAAATATAGTACTGCGTAGGTATTTTTGCTAATACACAGGCTCTCTGATTAGGTTAGAGATCCCTTTGTTTGATATAACATAGTGGTAGTAAGTTTACGTGTTTTCTGGACATTCAGAATTAGTGATTTTAAAACCACAACTCACTTAAACCTACATTCTAGACTGGATCATCCTACAAGGGTTAGGGCTATTGTTTTTCCCACCTTGACAAAGCTGAAGTACTCTGGGTTGGTCTTCTCTCCCCCCAGTCGGACTGGGATGAAGATGATGACCGCCCGGCTGTCAGTAAGGGGCAGGGCATCTGCTCCCCCAGCCACACACGACTGGTGGCTATCGATGACATCAGCACTGTAAACTATAAAGGGATCAATACCAGAGGTCAGACAGGGGTCAAACGCGTGCCTGGTCATCTGCCTGCCTCTAAACCCTGCTATCACACACTGAAGGACATATGCAATGATCATGAATGTTCTTACTATAAAGTGAAAATGCAGTCAGGTGTTATTACATAGGTAAGCTATAGAGCAACTTCTGTACTCAACTCTCTCACCCAGGTCTCCAATCATAAGTGTGTCTGTATTCTGTATAGTAGTGAGAGTGTAATCCACTGCTGCTGTCCACATCTCTCATTCTTATAGTGCCCTACTACTGACCCCACACTGATCCCCTCACACAGGGGGCAGAGTCTAGATCCTGCAGCTCTCATCTTAACATTCTCCTCTCTCTGTCACACAACCAGTCCCAATCACTCGCTGTTGAGAATAATGACTTCATTCAAAATCCAGGTTATTGGAGGGAGGACGATTTAGGACAGGGGGGGGTTAGAGGTGGTGGTTATCCTCCTGTCACCTCTGTAGCACTCTCCTGGCCAGCTCTCTCTCTCTACCCATCCTCCTTCGATCCTCTCTGTCCATCTATAGTCTCGCTCTCTCCTCCCTGGCGCTCGCTCTCCATTCCAGCTCTATATACATTGTCCTCCTACACTGTGTTTCTCCTGATGAGATGCCCAGACCTTGGGCCCCGAGGAGGTTCATCTGTCATACCTGTACAGTCCTGGGAGACATAAGCAGTTATGCCCGACAGCCCAGGGTCTGTTGCCTCCTCTACAGCTTTTCTAAGAGTGAAAGAGAGGGAAAGATAGTTATTTGGTGGCCACCAAGAATGTGTGAAACAGCATTAATGTAACCCTAGAACCAGACCCACCTCAGGATGTGTGAAACAGCATTAATGTAACCCTAGAACCAGACGCACCTCAGGATGTGTGAAACAGCATTAATGTAACCCTAGAACCAGACCCACCTCAGGATGTGTGAAACAGCATTAATGTAACCCTAGAACCAGACCCACCTCAGGATGTGTGAAACAGCATTAATGTAACCCTAGAATCAGACCCACCTCAGGATGTGTGCCACCACGGCGGGGCCATACCAGTCCCCTGCCCGTTTCCCAGACACCAGGCCTAACTCCACCAGTCTGTGGACACCCAGCTGTGCCTGAGGGCTGTCCCCAAGCCAGGACACCAGGGTGCGGTGATAGACCTCCCTCTGGTGGATGTCAGCCTCCTCCACTCTTCCAGGGGCCCCTGGAGCATGAAGCATTGGTCCTGGGTACGAGGGCCTCTCTCCCTGCAGTGAGGCCTCCAGGCTGGCCACCAGACGCTTGGCTGCACTGGTGGTCCAGGTCTCTGTGTCCAGAGGCTGGAGGGCCAACGCCTCCGACCACGTCCAGTCTGAGGCACACAGACAGAGGAGGGTCAAAGGGAGTTTTTAACATCTGGTATATCTTTTCCATTTTGTTAGTCGAACACTCTGCTAGCGAAGGAAATCATTTTAATATTAAAACATTTGTGTGAGGCACTTATGTTCTGCAAATATGCCAATATCATGAGAAAACAAAATGTAAGCTACATTCAGCACAAGAAAGCTACAGCAAAAGGTACTGGCGTTCTGGCTCTCAGCTCGACCGCGGAAATGATCAAACTGAAAATATATACAAAAGTATTTGCCCTGTTGCCTATGACAACGCCTCAGACATCGAACCACACTCTCCAGACCAAAGACTCTTAGAATATAGTTTCAGAACTCAGGGAAATAAAGTTTGGGCTTAAATCTTCTGCTATAACAGATAGTCGAGTTTGACTTTAAATAAGAGAATGAGAAAACCCTATTGTATAATAGTCCAATTATAGGCCTCTCAGTATGTCCAGTATTTCACTTTTACAGCGTTTTAGCCCTACAAACAGGGTGGGCACCTGGGGTGGTGAGGGTGTGAGTGGCCAATGCCATAAAGGAGACGGACTTGGGCACGAGGCAGTAACATAATGACCTTGCAGAGTGAATGAAAGATATTTATTGATCAATTTCAGTTTTTTAAGTAGCCATTAGTCATTTTATAGCTTAAAAGATTTATTTAATGACATACTGTATTTCACATTCAGTGGTAGAACAAGTTAAGGCTTAAATATTGTTTTCTAAATGGTTGCATTAAAATGGTAGTAAATTAGTTTCATATTCACTAGTGTGAATCTCAAGAGATCCTACTGTGAAGAACAGATAAAGCACTTCAATGACAAAACTCATTAAATTACGAAATTCTCAGATATTGTTTGACAATGTTTGACAAAGGAATGAGGAGCCAAGGACTTTCCTTTTTTTAGTAAGAGTTATAAGGGTCATACTATAAACTTGGATTGCATTCATTAGGGCACGCAACAGAAAATGTATTTTATTTTTTTGCAATGGAAAACTAAAATAAGTATTTCTTACTGGACCAGGGGTGTACTCATCAGTGCACAACATAGCAAACCATTGCAAGAAAGCAACTATAGAAACTGTAGCAATATAAATGATTTTTTCAGGATACCCCTCACTGTTTCAACCCATTTCCTTCCATTTGAATACACCTCTGGTAGTCCCCATTTCAAAAGGTTTTCTTCCATTTAGTGCCTAATGAACACAACCCTGGCCCACTGCCATCCCACTGACCTCTGCCCAGGAAGTGTAGTATGAGGGCCTGAGCCAGCATCATTTGTCCCGCCCTCAGCATACAGCCCCAGCCACAGTCAGAGGTTAGGGAGGAGCCTGGCAGGGCAGGGAACTCCTCTCTGTAGGTCAACCACACACGGGACGCAAAGTCCCTCCGGAAGGCCTCCACGTCGTCACCCCCTGTGGCGGGGGGTGCATCACGGACCTCAGTGCTGCAGCTCTCTGTTGGGCTATCCTCATCTGATCAAAGAAATCATATTCAATCAGATCAATCACATATTGAAAAGGAGCCAGTGAGTAAGAGTCTATTCGGAAAGGGAACACAGCAATGCGGACCGAAAATCAGTACGTGTGCGTTACCTTACCGTCAGCCTTAAAATGGTAGCATTTCCCCAGGAGGAACACTGGGGAATTTCTGCTAAAGTAGGTTTTTGACTTCAAAGCCCAACCTAAAGATCAGAATGAAATAGTTAATTAGCCATAGGGTAGGTAGTTGTGAATGAACTCAGTAGCTTAGTTGGTAGATCATGGATAAAAGCAAATGCTAAATGGCATATATTATTATACTGAACAAAAATATAAAACTCAACATGGAACAATTTCAAAAGATTTTACTGAGTTACAGTTTGTATACAGAAATCAGTCAATTTAAATAAATTCATTAGGCTCCAATCTATAGATTTCACATGACTGAGAATACAGATACACATCGGTTGGTCAAAGACCCCTTCAAAAAGGTAGGGGCGTGGATCAGAAAACCTGTCAGTATCTGATTTAACCACCATTCGCCTCATGCAGTACAATACATTTCCTTCGCATAGAGTTGTTCAGGCTGTTGATTGTGGGCCTCAGGATCTCGTCAAGGTATCTCTGTGAATTCAAATTGCCACCGATAAAATGCAATTGTGTTCGTTGTCTGTAGCATATGCCTGCCCATACCATAACCCCACCTCCACCATGGGGCACCCTGTTCACAACATTGACATCAGCTCGCCCACATGATGCCATACACGTGGCCTGCGTTTGTGAGGCCAATGGACGTATTGAGAATTTCTCTTTATGCTCTGGCAACAGCTATGGTGGAGCTATGGTAGACATTCCTGGGGTCAGCATGCCAAATGCACACTCCTTCAAAACTTGAGAAATATGTGGTATTGTGTGACAAAACTGCACATTTTAGAGTGGCCTTTTATTTTCCACAGTACAAGGTGTACCTGTGTTATGATCATCTATCTGAAGCACAGATAGTATTGCTAGGGTCAGACAGAGGATCCGTATAGAAATTATATGGAGTATAAGCACATGCTTGAGAAGCTGCAGAGTCAGCCACAATTGATTCTTATCTTATCAGAATAATCACACATGCTCTGGTAATTATCACATCTGTCATGTGCTGAAGCGAATGACAACTCAGCTGACAGCTGTTAAATCTTACAAAGCCTGTTTTAAATTGAAGTGGTCAATTAACTTAAATTAGAAGGATTGAGACAGCAACGTGTAGAGGATAACAGGAGCCTAAATGGGGGTCTGGAATAACCATTACGATGCACTTACTGTACTTCACATTGTGCCATGCTGACAAGAACTTTGTCTTCAATTTCTCCACCTCATCAGTCCCTTTATTCTCCATTTTGACCACCGGGAAATTGAACTCATCCCAGCGTCGTTAACAACCGCACTGTCTTCCTGAAATGCTTCATTTGAAAGGACAAGACATTCATTTATGTTGTCGTTTTAGTTAAAGACAAAGGGTTTGAATTGAAACGGTAACGTTACAGTGTTGCCGACTAGCAGTTTAACAACATTAAACCCCCAGCTAGCTACCTAATCTCCTAATCCTTATGGAAGTGTCATGGCAAACATGTTTGGATTGACAATGAAAGCAATGGAGTTGGCCAGAGCGCAAACAGTTAGCTAGCTAACGTTAGCGAGCTAATTTACACATTGTTCAGCTAGTTAGCAGTCACGCGAATAATTTAGCTTTGCGTTCAGTCTCCGGTAGAACAACATACATCCGAGACTCGTTCGAATACATTTATACATGTCAAATAATTTAACATAAAAGTTCGCATTGCAGTTTGATACTTACTGTGTATCTGGCTATCTCACCAGCTCCCAGTGTTTACATTTTGAGGAAGCAAAACCACAAGCCAAGCACGCGACTCTCGCGGTGTTTGCGTCATTCTGCAACGTAAATGTTGCTGCGCGGCTACTACAAGCACATCATCTCTTTTACAGTCACATTCATTCAGTTAAATTGTTGGTGCTGACCTAATTTTAAATTGATCCATTACTTACAATTCGCTTTTAGGGTGCCAAAACATTCCATTCCCATAAATGATTTATAGTCAGACAATGTATTGGGACTTGCATGAAATTCAAGAATCCAGTGAGGTTGTGATAAACTATTTGAAAATGAACATTTATTCAACAGTAAATATGTGCCAAATGGCATTATGAAACTTGTATTAATTCCGTTTTTGGTGTCATACAACTACAGTCTGTCTAACCTCTGGCAGGGTGTGTTCGTGTGCGCCTGATTTATGAGGTTTACGGTAGCTATTCCCAGTCTCTTTTTTCCCAGCAGCTGAGAGTAGTGGAAAGCCTGTGAATCCAAGCACATCTGCGGCTACAGCTATGGCTGAGCGCCGCGCATTCGCCCAAAAAATCAGCAGGTAAGGGAGTTACTTCTAACTTTTACAGTGATTGCATTGACAGAGTCCCCCGTTCAAGCTATGCCGTTTTCAATCTTTAAAAACCTATCGTCCTCTGAGCTCCATTTCAAAGCAAAGCCATTCGCAATTAAGGCCCAGCCAGCTAGCATCCATCCATGTTAGCTGTCGTTAGCCATATCAAAGATGCCCCAGTGACCCGCCCATAGAGAACAGTTTTTCGCAATGTTATTTTTGTCTCGTGCGGTTACATACATACGGGTTTGAAATGTACCTTTGACATCTATCGTACTATCAATTACAACCATTATCTATATTTACAAGGATTTAGCTAAGTATTCATTGGACTGCGTGTAGACTACTAGAAAATCCGTAGTAACGTTAGACAGCTGAGCTACTTTGGTGGCTACGGCTGGGTGGTTGCCACTGACACATCGACGAGACTTCATTGACACCGTAGCAAACAATACAGTAGCTAAAATCGTCATGGAGAATGTTAACTAGTTTACCTGTAAAAGCCCGACATGATCAAACCTATCTGCCCCAGTTAAATGTATGCATTCAGATCTTATACGAACAAAGGGCTTTGTGTCAATTTCCGTTGCTTGCAGTGCATGCCAGTGGAATTAAAGCTGGATGTAAAACAATCGAGTAGAAAATGGGTCATATCTCACATGCGAAGAAAGAGTTTGGTTACCCCTTGGCTTTGTTTATGATATAGCAATCACAACATCCAACTGTTGATTGCTTGTAATTGTCAAACTGAAACTGCCAAATCATCATAAAGTAGCTAGCCATATTATGTTGCACAAATCACACTTAAACCGTATGTGGTAGAGCAAATGAACAGGACACCTTTAAGCAGTATTTAGTCCCCCCACCCTGCCTCCGGGGCCGGGCGGCAGGGTAGCCTAGTGGTTAGAGAGTTGGACTAGTAACCGAAAGGTTGCAAGTTCAAATCCCCGAGCTGACAAGGTACAAATCTGTCGTTCTGCCCCTGAACAGGCAGTTAACCCACTGTTCCTAGGCCGTCATTGAAAATAAGAAGTTGTTCTTAACTGACTTGCCTAGTTAAATAAAGGTTAAAAAACAACAACAAAAAAAAACGTTTTACAGGACAGCAGTCTGTGCCAGGAGGCAAATTATAGGCCTATTCATAATGATTATTGTGGCTGTGGGGTTGGTTTCCGTTTAGGAGCGACTAGTGTCTGTATTATTGTGACATTTGCCAAGTCATGAGTGTAAAAAGGAATCTATGAAGCAGTTGTTGTTAACATAAAGTACATAGTACCAAGAATGTCTGCACAAATAAAGAAGAGGGGAAACAAATAAGTGATTTATGAACACAACCCCTATATAGAGAATACCGGTAATCTCTCACACACACACACACACACACACTATACTATATATAGGACTTTTTGGGGAGCAACAATTGATTCCCCTTTAAAATCCTATTTTCCCTTAACCCTAAACCTAACCTTTAAAATTAAAATAGCCATTTTGCAAGTTAGGACTGAAAATGGACTTCTGGTACTCACAAGTATAGTAAAACACACACATACATTATGGTTGAGCTCAGACCTCCATGCTTGATGAAGGAGCACCATCACCCCCAAAGGATCATCTGTGAGGGTTTTTGGAACGATGTGATGACATCTCCTGGTATTATTTATAAATTACTGACAGAATGAGACTATGAATAGCAGGTATTTTATCCATCATGTCTTCTGTTGTTGGTGTGAGTCTGGCTGTCTTTTTTTATTAGGAGGACTGGGGGAGTATGGCTCTATTCTGTATATTGTCTGATCTGAACAAAAGTATTTCTGTTCAGTCTTTGCTTCCCAAATGTCATCTCAAAAATTCTAAACTTTTTGGAAGACTTTAGAGACAGTGAGGCCTGTTCAAAGTCCCTTTTCAGCTTTGGAGTTGAGACTGACTTTCAGTTCTTTCTCATTAAGTCAGTCCAAAACAATGTCTGATTGTGTTTTGCATTTAAAGCCGCAATATGTAACTTTTTGGGCAACCTGACCAAAATCACATAGAAATGTGTTGTATACATCTGTAATTCTCATTGAAAGCATGTCTAAAAAGTGGTTAATATTTTCTTAGCTCTTTCTATGTTTCCCATTAAGTTTAGTTTTTGCTTTACTTTCAGTGTTATATTACTTTTTACTATCAGTTTGGTTTTACTTTCAATTACAGGTCTATAACTTATATTTCTATGTGAATTTGTTCTGGTCATCCAAAACGTTACATATTGCAGCTTTAGGTGTGTGTGTGGATGAGGTGACCTTGTGTTCCAAATGATGCAAGGAGCGCACTAGCCTGCCTGTCTGTTCCTCCTCTTCTGTCCGGAGCAGTGACCAGGCAGGCTTAATAAAGGTCCTGAGTATAAGCCCTAGCAGCAGAACAGTGCTATGTATTGTAGCTGGTTCAGTGCATCTGCCTGTTATCCAGGTGACAGCACTGCAGTAACCACCAGTATATCTAGGCCTAGCCTACATCATCATGTCTTTCCTGAGTTGGAAAGTTATACGCTATATTTACACTTGCCTGAGATTCAGAAATGCATTCATGTTATTGGCCTAGCTGCCTGTTACCTTTTCTCTGACCTAACCTGCCTCTGGTCACCCTCTCATCCCTCTCTCCATCTCTTCAAGTTCCTCATGTGACATTTTGTAATTTGTTGTTTGTTTGTGCCTCCCTCTCTGGGCTAGTGCTGCGTAGTTGTTTTGTTCAAGGGTACGAGGAGGGGTTTTGATGGTGGCTGTGATTTAAAGGCACACAGAGTGGTGCAGTCAGTCAGCAGCAGTTGCCTAGCCAAGCGCTTTGTGTTGCTGACGGAGGTCCAGGGGATTTTATTTGTTCTCTCTCCTCTGTGTAGTGATATAGTGCCGTATCAGAGGGGGCAGTAAGGCCATCAGCAGGGCCAGGGAGAGAGAGAGCCCTGAGCCACAGCAGGGACCATAATAGTAATGTTTGGCCCACAACAGAACTGCTGGACTTGACTACTGTATCTGACCTGTGGAGTGACCAGACCACTGCAGTTAATGGTCTTCTCTAATAACGTATTCCGCTGACACACTGTCTTTCGCTTGCCCTTTTCAAACTCGTGTATAAGATGTCTTTACCGTAAGCAGCCTGGAGGCTTCGTCTATGACTGTGTTGAATATAAGCAAAGCCTAGATGGAATAGATAAGAAATATAGCCACAAGCTATAGGCCTACATCTTTTATCTGAGTCTGTTACCTGTTTGGCATGATGTAACACGACAGCTTGACATTCACTACTAAGCTTCTCCCTCTCTTCCCTGCAGAACGGTAGCAGCCGAGGTGAGAAAACAGATCGCTGGTCAGTATGGGGGCTCCCCACAGCTCCTCAAGAACCTCAATGTGGGTGCCGCTGCCAGCAACACCGTAAGTACCTACACACAATGCATCTTGGTGTTCAGGGAGGGAAATAGGGTGGAGGGAAATAGGGTTGGAGTCTATCTGCTAACAGTTAAGGTCCATTCTTCACACCCTCTCACCCCTATTATAGTGTGGTCAGGGACTACACGGCCTGGCCAACCCCACCAGTAAGTGTTTGCTGAGGCAGCCCATTGACTTTTAGCGACCTTGTGCCAAAATAATACAGCCCTAATGGTGTCCTCTCCCTAGTTCCGACTACCGCTGAGCTGAAGGAGCAAATAACCATCCTTAATTAGGCTAAAGCTGACTGTTTAATTCAACTGTGAACGGATTGTGTTCTAAATTCCCCCCAAAAGCTTTAACTGAACTTAGTGAGGAATTAGACTCCCCCGGGGTGCTTTGTTTTTAGAAATAGACAGAAGCAAACCTATAAAGTCATTATACTATGCCTGAGGTGGTTTGCTTGCCAGGACTTGCTTTTCCAGTTACATCAGGGTTGTGAGCATTTCCTCAGTGATCTAAAGTGTCTGTCTGCCAATATAAATATATGGTTCCCTGAAAGTTTTGATTTGTTTTTAAAAGGTTCCAGGACTAGAACGTGTCTTGTGACATGCATCAAGCCACATTTCTTTGCTAGTAATCCAGCTGGACTTTTTGGGGATTATTTATTTTTGGCAGCTAACCCAGTTTCATAGGCAGGCCTATTAAGTTCTGAATTGGCACTCACTCACACAGCCTTTCCTCTCTGTTTCCAGGTTCCTCTCACAGAGGCGGTGGAGCCGGTGGACTTTGAGGAGTACCTCATCACCCATCCCCCCATCATCGAGTCGGGCCCCCTGAGGGACCTTATCGATTTCCCCCCGGATGACATCGAAGTGGTATACACCCCCAGAGAGTGTCGTACCGTGGGACAGGCCGTGCCTGAGGAAGGGTAGGTGCTGCTGGGGAGGGCTTGACTGGCTGGGTTAGAGTTAGAGTTGGTACTGAGGAGCAGCTTAATCAACCAATAAAATGTATTTATAAAGCTCTTTTTACATACAGTTGTCACAAATTGCTTTACACTACAAAAAAAAGAAGAAAATGGAGAAAAACTGAACCAGTAGAGTCTGTATTATCAGTAGAGATGTTGTCGGGGCCCTCTAGCTATAGAAGTAGGCCTACATTAGGTCTAACTAACTCTAGTACAGCAAATGGATATTACTCCTCATATCCTCTAACCTGATTTACACACATTGATTTACCCAATGAATAAAGCTGATCTGGTTTTGGCGTGTGTCACATAGATGCAGTAAAAATAAAAAAAATTGAACCAGACAACAATTCAATTGCTATGGAAACACGTGGGGGAATTATCACTTTTAACACTATTACCCTCCAGCAAGATTAGCCTTCATTTAGGCTATTGGTTATGTGTATTTCACACTATGTCTAGGTAGAAATCGGTGTATAACGATTGCATGGATATCAACACCAACACGTTTGTCATCATCACCAATCAACTGCATTACAGTTAAAAATGACTGACCACTACCACCGATTGTAGCTATGCTAACCAGCTTATACGAACGGGAGTTAGCATTTAGCAGTCACTTCTTCTAAACCTGAAAAAGGACCACTTTTACATGTTATGCAGCAAAAACAGACAAATATATCAAAATTGGACTTAAGTAACCACATTGTGGGCCTGTTACAATTTCCTAAATCATAATGGATTTGATGAATATCCACTTTGGTGCATATTCAACAAACCTGATTTTACAATCTGGTCAGTGGAATGTCTGCATTCCATTGACTCCTTTACGGCCTCTATAGAATTGCCTCTCACTTGATAGGCTAGTAAAGATAAGATTGCTGTGGCTCCTGTTACTACCATAGAAATTAGAGGTTGACCGATTAATCGGAATGGCCGATTTAATTAGGGCCGATTTCAAGTTTTCATTTTGGACGGCGATTAAAAAAAATGAATACAGTGCCTTGCGAAAGTATTCGGCGCCCTTGAACTTTGCGACCTTTTGCCACATTTCAGGCTTCAAACATAAAGATATAAAACTGTATTTTTTTTGTGAAGAATCAACAACAAGTGGGACACAATCATGAAGTGGAATGACATTTATTGGATATTTCAAACTTTTTTAACAAATCAAAAACTGAAAAATTGGGCGTGCAAAATTATTCAGCCCCTTTACTTTCAGTGCAGGAAACTCTCTCCCGAAGTTCAGTGAGGATCTCTGAATGATCCAATGTTGACCTAAATGACTAATGATGATAAATACAATCCACCTGTGAGTAATCAAGTCTCCGTATAAATGCACCTGCACTGTGATAGTCTCAGAGGTCCGTTAAAAGCGCAGAGAGCATCATGAAGAACAAGGAACACACCAGGCAGGTCCGAGATACTGTTGTGAAGAAGTTTAAAGCCGGATTTGGATACAAAAAGATTTCCCAAGCTTTA
This sequence comes from Oncorhynchus mykiss, assembly GCF_013265735.2. Lineage (NCBI taxonomy): Eukaryota > Metazoa > Chordata > Actinopteri > Salmoniformes > Salmonidae > Oncorhynchus > Oncorhynchus mykiss. Next base: position 87,407,753 of record NC_048569.1, read on the forward strand.
AACATCCCAAGGAGCACTGTGCAAGCAATAATATTGAAATGGAAGGAGTATCAGACCACTGCAAATCTACCAAGACCTGGCCGTCCCTCTAAACTTTCAGCTCATACAAGGAGAAGACTGATCAGAGATGCAGCCAAGAGGCCCATGATCACTCTGGATGAACTGCAGAGATCTACAGCTGAGGTGGGAGACTCTGTCCATAGGACAACAATCAGTCGTATATTGCACAAATCTGGCCTTTATGGAAGAGTGGCAAGAAGAAAGCCATTTCTTAAAGATATCCATAAAAAGTGTCGTTTAAAGTTTGCCACAAGCCACCTGGGAGACACACCAAACATGTGGAAGAAGGTGCTCTGGTCAGATGAAACCAAAATTGAACTTTTTGGCAACAATGCAAAACGTTATGTTTGGCGTAAAAGCAACACAGCTGAACACACCATCCCCACTGTCAAACATGGTGGTGGCAGCATCATGGTTTGGGCCTGCCTTTCTTCAGCAGGGACAGGGAAGATGGTTAAAATTGATGGGAAGATGGATGGAGCCAAATACAGGACCATTCTGGAAGAAAACCTGATGGAGTCTGCAAAAGACCAGATGCTGGGACGGAGATTTGTCTTCCAACAAGACAATGATTCAAAACATAAAGCAAAATCTACAATGGAATGGTTCAAAAATAAAAATATCCAGGTGTTAGAATGGCCAAGTCAAAGTCCAGACCTGAATCCAATCGAGAATCTGTGGAAATAACTGAAAACTGCTGTTCACAAATGCTCTCCCTCCAACCTCACTGAGCTCGAGCTGTTTTGCAAGGAGGAATGGGAAAAAATGTCAGTCTCTCGATGTGCAAAACTGATAGAGACATACCCCAAGCGACTTACAGCTGTAATCGCAGCAAAAGGTGGCGCTACAAAGTATTAACTTAAGGGGGCTGAATAATTTTGCACGCCCAATTTTTCAGTTTTTGATTTGTTAAAAAAGTTTGAAATATCCAATAAATGTCGTTCCACTTCATGATTGTGTCCCACTTGTTGTTGATTCTTCACAAAAAAATACAGTTTTATATCTTTATGTTTGAAGCCTGAAATGTGGCAAAAGGTTGCAAAGTTCAAGGGGGCCGAATACTTTCGCAAGGCACTGTGTATATATATAATATTTTTTTACAGCTTTTATTTAAACTTAAACTATTTAAACTTAAACTATTTATTTAACCTTAAACTATTTAACTAGGCAAGTCAGTTAATAACACATTCTTATTTTCAATGACGACCTAGGAAAGGTGGGTTAACTGCCTTGTTCAGGGGCAGAACGACAGATTTTTACCTTGTCAGCTCAGGGATTCAATCTTGCAACCTTTCGGTTACTAGTCCAACGCTCTAACCACCTGCCTCACGAGGAGCCCGCCTGTTACACAAATGCAGTAAGAAGCCAAGGTAAGTTGCTGGCTAGCATTAAACTTATCTTATAAAAAACAATCAATCAATCATAATCACTAGCTAACTACACATGGTTGATGATATTACTAGTTTATCTAGCGTGTCCTGCGTTGCATATAATCGATGCAGTGCGCATTCGCGAAAAAGGACTGTTGTTGCTCCAATGTGTACCTAACCATAAACACCAATGCCTTTCTTAAAATCAATACACAGAAGTATATATTTTTAAACCTGCATATTTAGCTAAAAGAAATCCAGGTTAGCAGGCAATATTAACCAGGTGAAATTGTGTCATTTCTCTTGCGTTCATTGCACGCAGAGTCAGTGTATATGCAACAGTTTGGGCCGCCTAATTTGCCAGAATTTTATGTAATTATGACATAACATTGAAGGTTGCGCAATGTAACAGGAATATTTAGACTGATGGATGCCACCCGTTAGATAAAATACCGAACGGTTCCGTATTTCACTGAAAGATTAAACGTCTTGTTTTCGAGATGATAGTTTCTGGATTCGACCATATTAATGACCTAAGGCTCCTCATTTCTGTGTGTTATGTTATAATTAAGTCTGATTTGATAGAGCAGTCTGACTGAGCGATGGTAGGCACCAGCAGGCTCATAAGCATTCATTCAAACAGCACTTTCGTGCGTTTTGCCAGCAGCTCTGCTGTTAATGACTTCAAGCCTATCAACTCCCGAGATTAGGCTGGTGTAACCCATGTGAAATGGCTAGTAGCGTTTAGCGTTTCAAACGTCACTCACTCTGAGACTTGGAGTAGTTGTTCCCCTTGCTCTGCATGGGTAACGCTGCTTCGAGTGTGGCTGTTGTCGTTGTGTTCCTGGTTCGAGCCCAGGGAGGAGCGAGGAGAGGGACGGAAGCTATACTGTTACACTGGCAATACTAAAGTGCCTATAAGAACATCCAATAGCCAAAGGTATATGAAATACAAATGGTATAGAGCGAAATAGTCCTATAATTCCAAAATAACTACAACCTAAAACTTCTTACCTGGGAATTTTGAAGACTCATGTTAAAAGGAACCACCAGCTTTCATATGTTCTCATGTTCTGAGCAAGGAACTGAAACGTTCGCTTTTTTACATAGCACATATTGCACTTTTACTTTCTTCTCCAACACTTTGTTTTTGCATGATTTAAACCAAATTGAACATGTTTCATTATTTATTTGAGGTTAAATATTAAGTTAAAATAAGTGTTCATTCAGTATTGTTGTAATTGTCATTATTACAAATACATTTTAAAAATCAGCCGATTAATCGGTATCGGCTTTTTTTGTCCTCCAATAATCTGTATCGGCGTTGAAAATTCACAATCGGTCGACCTCTAATAGAAATAGAATGAATAGAACGGGCGTCGGGAAAAGTCAACGATGGTATAATGGGTGGACTGGCGGCCATTGCAAGTGAACTCGTAGAGGCAAAGCAGGAAGTGTACCCATCAATCTGTGCTATGATTTGTTGAATAATCTCAGCTGACAAGACAAAAAAATACATTCCACTGCATGAGCCACATTGGTTAGCATCATTTTAAATGAAAGTTCTACATTACCATGGATAATTATGCATCACATTACCAGGCAGCCCATGAGTTTACCAGTCACATTGCCAGGGTTAGAGGTTTTATTAATTATATTACTATGGCTGCTTTTGCAACCGTCCTCTATACAGACAGGACATTTGCTGCAGTATAGCGATTCATTAGCGTTATTGATTTAACACTGTCTGTTGATGGTGTCTGATGGCTGCAGCCTGGGGTCTGGTAAGATATAAATGTGTTGTCTAAACAGACGTGAACTGACAGAAATGGGTATTTGTCAGGTAAAATAGGTCATTGCGTTTGCTTTATTGATTGCGTTTCTATCTGAACGTTTAACCTCAATGCATACACCCCTGGTATTGAAACTGAAACCGGTACTGTGAAATGCTGTGTCTCTTTGTGTTCCAGGGACAATGACGCCCACGTCAGAGATTGTGTCAGGTCCTACACTGAGGACTGGGCCATCGTCAACAGAAAGTAAGGCTCCTCTCTGTTATTTAAGGAGCTTTTCCATTTATAAGACCAATTCATTCAACTTTAACACCCACAATTTAAAACATTTTAACACATATCTACTAGTTATTTAGCTTAACACTCATGTTCTGTTCTGCTTATTTCAACAGATACCATAAGCTTGGTACAGGATTTAACCCTAACACCCTGGACAGGCAGAAGGAGAGGCAGAAAGGCCTGCCCAAACAGGTGTTTGAGGCCGATGAGATGCCAGACGTTAGCACTTACCAGGACGACCAGGTAACCCGTAGCAATGGGGCGGTTGGCGAGGTAACCCGTAGCAATGGGGCGGTTGGCGAGGTAACCCGTAGCAATGGGCCGGTTGGCGAGGTAACCAGTAGCAATGGGGCGGTTGACGAGGTAACCCGTAGCAACGGGGCGGTTGACGAGGTAACCCGTAGCAACGGGGCGGTTGACGAGGTAACCCGTAGCAACGGGGCGGTTGACGAGGTAACCCGTAGCAACGGGGCGGTTGACGAGGTAACCCGTAGCAGTGGGGCGGTTGACGAGGTAACCCGTAGCAGTGGGGCGGTTGACGAGGTAACCCGTAGCAGTGGGGCGGTTGACGAGGTAACCCGTAGCAGTGGGGCGGTTGACGAGGTAACCCGTAGCAGTGGGGCGGTTGACGAGGTAACCCGTAGCAGTGGGGCGGTTGACGAGGTAACCCGTAGCAGTGGGGCGGTTGACGAGGTAACCCGTAGCAGTGGGGCGGTTGACGAGGTAACCCGTAGCAGTGGGGCGGTTGACGAGGTAACCCGTAGCAGTGGGGCGGTTGACGAGGTAACCCGTAGCAGTGGGGCGGTTGACGAGGTAACCCGTAGCAGCGGGGCGGTTGACGAGGTAACCCGTAGCAGCGGGGCGGTTGACGAGGTAACCCGTAGCAGCGGGGCGGTTGACGAGGTAACCCGTAGCAGCGGGGCGGTTGACGAGGTAACCCGTAGCAGCGGGGCGGTTGACGAGGTAACCCGTAGCAACGGGGCGGTTGACGAGGTAACCCGTAGCAAAGGGGCGGTTGACGGGGTAACCCGTAGCAACGGGGCGGTTGACGAGGTAACCCGTAGCAACGGGGCGGTTGACGAGGTAACCCGTAGCAACGGGGCAGCTGTCTTACGCTTCATATTTTGTGTTATGTTTTGTCCCTGACCTGTGTTTTTCTGTCATCTTCCAGGATGATCTGAAGCGTAGGTCCATGTCCATAGATGATACCCCGCGTGGCAGTTGGGCCTGTAGTATCTTTGACCTGAAGAACTCTGTCCCTGACGCCGTCCTGCCCCACCTGCTTGACCGGGCCCCCAACGAGGAGATAGACCGCCACAACGAGGAGCACCGCAAGTCCCACCGCCACCGTGAGCTCTTCGCCCTGCACCCCGCCCTCGATGAGGTATAGACACACACACACACACACACACACACACACACACACACACACCGTCCTCCAGATAGTATCTTTAGAAGTGTCAGGCTAGCTGTTGCTTTGGCGTAGTGCATGTTTGTCTCCTCACATTAATGCGTATCATCATCCATGGTAATGCTATTACCACAGTCTAATATGGCTTTGTAAAGCTATGTACAGTCATGAAGCACGCGCTACTGATTTCACACTTTAAGTATGATATTTTTTATTTCCTTAGATACAGGGCTCCATCACAGTACATTCCAATAACTGTTATTATGTTCATGGTTTTCCTATAATTATCATTTGGATCTGCGTCCTCAGGAAGAACCCATAGAGCGCCACTGTGTGCCTGATGTCCCTAAGGAACATTTTGGCCAGAGGCTACTCGTCAAGTGCTTGTCCTTGAAGTAAGTGTAAGACACACACACACACAGCCTTTACAAAGCCTTTTAACTGTCTTTTTACCTTCTGCTGACCCAATCCTTTTTCCCCTTGAAGGTTTGAGATTGAAATTGAGCCCATATTCGCCTGTTTGGCCTTATATGACGTCAAGGAAAAGAGAAAGGTGAGTTGTTGTGTTTTCCTCAATGCCACTCGGCCCTGAGTTGTTGGGTCAGTCTCTGAAAAACCATTTAAAGTCCATGTGAACTAGATGACTGGGCTATAAAAGTGTCTATTGGGCCTGTTGTCCTTGTTTGAATGCTCTATAAATCGTACCATATATCTATATGAGTGACTCTCCACTCAATCCTTTCTCATTCCCAATAAACACTAGAGGGTAGAAGTAACTGTTGTTAAAAAAGTCAAGTTTCTGCTCTCAAGTCGCCTAGTCTTCCATGTGAGTTCTCTGTCAATTTACAGTAAGGAACATTTTTATTTTTAAGATGTGGTATTGAATAGTGCAACTTATTTCTCAATCAGAATCACACTTCAGGACCAGCAGACAGTGTGGTTGTTAATCATTACTTGTTTTTGTAAGAGGTGTTGACAAGCTGAATGTACCGAGCTGTCTGTTTAAAATACTAGCACCCATACATACCCCGCAAGACATGCCACCAGAGGTCTCTTCACGATCTCAAGTCCAGAACAGACTGTGGGAGGCGCACAGTACTACATAGAGCCATGACTACTCTATTTCACATCAGATAATTAATACAAGCAGTAGAATCAGATTTAAAAAACGTTAAAAATACACCTTATGGAACAACGGGGACTGTGAAGAGACACACTAAGGTACAGTCACATGCATACGTGTGATAATGGAGAGCCCTCAGTTTTTACATTTATTTTTAATTTAATCTTTAATTAACTAGGCAAGTCGGTTAATACCAAATTATTTTTGATGACTGCCTAGGAACAGTGGGTTAACTAACTGTCTTGTTCAGGGGCAGAACGCCAGATTTTTACCTTGTCAGCTCAGGGATTCGCTACCCGCCTCTAACCACTAGGCTACCCGCCTCTAACCACTAGGCTACCCGCCTCTAACCACTAGGCTACCCGCCTCTAACCACTAGGCTACCCGCCTCTAACCACTAGGCTACCTGCCTCTAACCACTAGGCTACCTGCCTCTAACCACTAGGCTACCTGCCTCTAACCACTAGGCTACCCGCCTCTAACCACTAGGCTACCCGCCTCTAACCACTAGGCTACCTGCCTCTAACCACTAGGCTACCCGCCTCTAACCACTAGGCTACCCGCCTCTAACCACTAGGCTACCTGCCTCTAACCACTAGGCTACCTGCCTCTAACCACTAGGCTACCCGCCTCTAACCACTAGGCTACCCGCCTCTAACCACTAGGCTACCTGCCTCTAACCACTAGGCTACCCGCCTCTAACCACTAGGCTACCTGCCTCTAACCACTAGGCTACCCGCCTCTAACCACTAGGCTACCCGCCTCTAACCACTATGCTACCCCGCCTCTAACCACTAGGCTACCCGCCTCTAACCACTAGGCTACCCGCCTCTAACCACTAGGCTACCCGCCTCTAACCACTAGGCTACCCGCCTCTAACCACTAGGCTACCCGCCTCTAACCACTAGGCTACCCGCCTCTAACCACTAGGCTACCCGCCTCTAACCACTAGGCTACCCCGCCTCTAACCACTAGGCTACCCCGCCTCTAACCACTAGGCTACCCCGCCTCTAACCACTAGGCTACCCCGCCTCTAACCACTAGGCTACCCCGCCTCTAACCACTAGGCTACCTGCCTCTAACCACTAGGCTACCCGCCTCTAACCACTAGGCAACCTGCCGCCCGAGCTGGTAGCCTACAATACAAATATTAGTCTGTCTGTCATTTACAGTATTTTAGTATAATGCTCATGTGTCTGTCTCTGTCAGATATCGGAAAACTTCTTCTTTGACCTGAACTCAGAGCAGACTAAAGGGATGCTGCGCCCCCACATCCAGACAGCAGCCATCTCTACTCTCGCCCGCTCCGCAATTTTCTCCATTACATACCCCTCCCAGGATGTCTTCCTCGTCATACAGGTAAGTCAAGTCAATGTCAATCATCACAGGGTCTCAACTGTCAATACACTTTACAAATATAGTGAGAGAGAATCATAATGGAGACAACAGGGCCACACACATGACTTCCTCTCCCATGGATCAGCATCACCTGTGTCTGTCTGGCTGTGTTGGGGTAGTGACTGATAACCTCTCCTGTGTTGACTGTCCCCAGCTGGAGAAGGTGTTGCAGCAGGGAGACATAGGAGAATGTGCAGAACCGTACATGGTCTTCAAAGAGTCTGATGCAGCCAAAGTAAGATCCTTCTCAACCTGATGGTCAAATGAACAATAGACTGACATCAGAGGTCGATGTTGATGGGTAGATCTCCAAACAGATTGAGGCAGATGTATTTATTGTTTCTCCTACCATATATAGAACAAAGAAAAGTTGGACAAGTTGCGGAGCCAGTCGGAGCAATTCTGCACACGTCTGGGTCGGTACCGGATGCCCTTCGCCTGGACAGCCATCCACCTGATGAACATCGTGAACAGCGCCGGCAGTCTGGAGAGAGACACTGAGCTGGAGATGGGACTTCCAGGTGAGAACCCTGGGGATCAGTAAAGTTGGACTGAGTGGTATTAAACACCACAGGGGCAGGTCAGTGCTGGGACTCCTGTCTACTCAGTTCAACTTTTGATCACATGAAATTAAACGGATCATTGAATGTAGAGGGGCGTCTATATGACTATATTATAAGAGAGTATTACCTTAGACCTTGTGACATCATGATGAATCTATAACTCTGACCCTGGCTGTGACTTTCTGCTGACGCCCGACCCAGAGAGGAAAGGGTCGTGGTCTGAGAGGAGGAACTCGAGTATCGGCGGACGGCGCTCATTAGAGAGAACCACCAGTGGAGATGAATCATGTAGCCTGACCAGCTTCAGACCTGCAACCCTCACCGTCACCAATTTCTTCAAACAGGTCAATACATACACTACACGTCTACACACACCACACAGAAATGATCATGTTAAATCATTTTCTTCCCGACTGAGCCACACTCAGTCATGACACACACCACACTTTGCTACTCGCCTCACAAACTGAACTGACTTTTGTTTTGGTATGTTCATTTTTAACAGGAGGGAGACAGACTGAGTGATGAGGACCTGTATAAGTTCCTGGCTGACATGAGGAGGCCGTCTTCAGTGCTGAGGAGACTGAGGCCAATCACAGGTACACCACCAGTGCTTCAACAAAGATCTTCTGATTTTATATTGTCATATAAATGAGTTTAAGTTTCTCCAGACGGACTTAAATCTGAGCTAGCAGCTAGCGTAAGACTGAGTCTGGCCTGAGAAACGGGTTTTAGTTGAGGTCTGTGTGTTGATGTCGTGTCGATGCTGTCTTGTTCCTCCAGCCCAGCTGAAGATCGACATATCCCCGGCCCCAGAGAACCCCCACTACTGCTTGACCCCTGACCTCCAGCAGGTCAAGCCCTACCCAGACAGCAGGGTTCGCCCCACCAGAGAGATACTGGAGTTCCCCCCCAGGGATGTCTACGTACCCAACACCACCTACAGGTAATGAAACGATACCACTTACATTGCCCAACACCACCTACAGGTAATGAAACAATACTACCTACAACACATACAACACATCTCTACCAATAAACACAACCCACTGAACACCGCTGCAAGAGAACATGCATAGATATTAGTCTATAGAGCTCCAGTCCAATACCACCTACAGGTAATGAAATTATACCACTTACATTACCTTACATTACCCAACATCATCTACAAATAAAGAAACAATACCACTTACATTACCCATCACCACTTATAGGTAATGCAACAATACCACTTACATTACCTTACATTACCCAACACCACCTACAGGTAATGAAAAGATACCACTTACATTACCCAACACATCTCTACCAATAAACACAACCCACTGAACACCGCTGCAAGAGAACATGCATAGATATTAGTCTATAGAGCTCCAGTCCAATACCACCTACAGGTAATGAAACGATACCACTCACATTACCTTACATTACCCAACATCACCTACAAATAAAGAAACAATACCACTCACATTACCCATCACCACTTATAGGTAATGCAACAATACCACTTACATTACCCAATACCACATACAGGTAATGAAACGATACCACTTACATTACCCAACACCACCTACAGGTAATGAAACGATACCACTTACATTACCCAATACCACCTACAGGTAATGAAACGATACCACTTACATTACCCAATACCACCTACAGGTAATGAAACGATACCACTTACATTACCCAATACCACATACAGGTAATGAAACGATACCACTTACATTACCCAATACCACATACAGGTAATGAAACGATACCACTTACATTACCCAATACCACATACAGGTAATGACACAATACCACTTACATTACCCAACACCACCTACAGGTAATGAAACGATACCACTTACATGACCCAATACCACCTACAGGTAATGAAACGATACCACTTACATTACCCAATACCACCTACAGGTAATGAAACGATACCACTTACATTACCCAATACCACCTACAGGTAATGAAACGATACCACTTACATTACCCAATACCACATACAGGTAATGAAACGATACCACTTACATTACCCAATACCACCTACAGGGCATTGCCATTTTTTCCTGACAGGTTGATGTGGTTCTTAGTCCTAAATGGACACAAAGTCCTGTTTTTAAAAGGGTGTATTTCCACCTGCCTGTTCGGATCAAACACAGCGACAACTCAGAGGAACCAAAGGGTCTTTCTCTCTTCCACTCTCGCGTTCCTCTGAGCCATGGGGATCACACTACTGTAAGAACAGCAACACAATATACAGGCCTCCCTGACACTGCCTGATAGTCTACTAGACACAATCTTGTGTTGTGTGTCCTGATCCCTGCCACTATTTTAGTCAAGGTTAGAGGGAAAGAGAAGGCTCTTATCAGAGGAGAGGGAGACAGACAGAGAGAGTTTGTGACACGGAGAGACGGATGGTTAGAGAGAGAGAGAGGAAGGCTCTTATCAGAGGAGAGGGAGACAGACAGAGAGACTTTGTGACACGGAGAGACGGATGGTTAGAGAGAGGAGCATAGAGAGATAAAGAAACAGAGAGAAGGAGAGAGCGGGCCCTTATCAGAGGAGAGGGGCATAGAGAGAAGGAGAGAGGGGTCCTTATCAGAGGCTGTTGACATGATCTCTTTACCTGACATGGGGCCAGGGTTTCCGTTAGCTGGCTTTTAGCCAATTTTAAATAAAATGAAAAGCCAATAAATACCACTGTTGTCCCACAAAATGACTGACCTTGCTAGCTGAGATCCTGACGGCTTTAGTGACTCTGCTGTAGTAGTGACTGTTTTAGTAACTCTGCAGGCTACCTTGTGAATGATGGAGTATAAACGCTGTGAGCTCTGGAGTTTTTCACATTTACATGCGTGTTGATTGGATGAGCAGTAGATCTGGGTACAGTAGCCAAGGCACAGTGTACTTACTGTATGTTGGCTCCTCAGTGGCATAATACTGTTAATGCAAATTCTGATTATTTCAGGAGCGTTGTCAACGGTCGTTGTGGGCCGATCAGACTCGGCTGTTGAGTTTATAGTAGGGCTGGGAATTGCCATGGACTTCATGAAAGGATATTATTAATATACTTAGGTGCTGATATGATGTGTATTGCGATTCTCACAATTCTATCTGTATAGCAATTTGATACTGTGATTTTATTGCGATTCAGGATATGTCAGCTGCAGAGGGACAAGAGAGCCATGAGAAAACAACTGGAAATGAAAGTGCTGGAAAAAAATGGTCTCCTTATTTAAAAAGATGGAGAACAAGCTATCAAGGAAAAATACTACCACAAAAATAATATTGTGATATCGTCAAAAATAATATCCTGGTATATAACTGTATTGATGAAATGTTTTCCCCATCACTAGTTTATAAGCCAGAGAGGGGTGTGATGACTTGTGGTTGGTCATGTAGACCGAAGTTCCATTACATCAACAGCCCAGTTTGTTGTTGTTTTTCTTGGCAAAGAATACACAGGACAGACTTGGAGTATGTGTGTTTTGAGTGTTTTATTTTGTCTTTATAAATGTTGTATTATAAAGTGTTAGTAGTAAGAAACGCAAAATATGTAACAGCCATTTAAATGCAGCAGAAAGATGACACCGAGTAGACATGAGACGAGGAGTCAATATGACCCAATGATATGATCAATGTAAGTTACTAACCTTTCAGGACATTTAATGGAGCATTAGGAAAATGGTTTTAAATACAGTTCAAAGTTCAGACAGTGAAAATACTAAGCTCATATCCTACTTTGGAAGACCTATGCATCATGTTGATCTTGGTCTACTTTCTCGTGGATGTTTAGTACAATCATCAACCACCGCATAGCAGGCAGCAATACAGCAGGGTAATACATGCTTGGTAGTAGGGCTGTTAGGATTATGTCGAGGTCACGTGCACATCATTTATTATACCAAAGCAGAGTGATGTGTCAGTTATATATTGCTTTGGAATCTTTTTAGTTCTGTCCGTCAGTTGAAAGTAACTTCTCAGGGCTGTTATTATGGCCCAGACCAGACAGTGTAGAATCGTCTGACATTCCGTCCCGACCAAATCAACGCTTGTCGGTTAGGAACCCAAACAACCCCTCCCAGGTGTTACCCAACTCTATTGGCATGTCTTGAACCAATTTGTGAGGCCCCTTATCGGCCGACTGTGGTTGTTCCATCACTGACAAATCGTCGTCTTTTCTCTGACATGGATACGAATTGGCTGCTGACTTTTCATTTTTTTCTGCTGCAAACAACCCAGCTGCACTATCTGTTACCGTGACAACGTCATGTAACTGGGAGGGTGGGGTGGTCAATGGAAAGTTCCGGGTGAGGGGGGCATATGTGTTGTTACCATGCCAATGTGTTGTAATGGAAGGAATAGAAGGGTTAGTGGAAACTTGAGGCCAGGGGGAGGGCTTCAGACGTGTCGTATGGAGATCTTGGTGGTCTTGAGGGAGTAGGAGATACCCAGAGGTTTCCAGTGGATCCCTTTCCTCCTCATGGAACGACCCTTTGACCTCAGCCACATGTACCTGCCGTTCAGGTTGGTGTCGCCACAGGCGTTGAACCACCAGCCACCTGCAAGGGGAAAGAGTAGATTCCATTCTATAACAAGTGTCTGCTTGGAAATGTCTTTAACAGGTGTATGGTACCAGCCTGCACCTTGTACCTGTATCGAGTGTGTGGTCAGTACCTGTTGTTGTATCGAGTGTGTGTGTGGTCAGTACTTGTTGTTGTATCGAGTGTGTGTGGTCAGTACCTGTTGTTGTATCGAGTGTGTGTGGTCAGTACCTGTTGTTGTATCGAGTGTGTGTGGTCAGTACCTGTTGTTGTATCGAGTGTGTGGTCAGTACCTGTTGTTGTATCGAGTGTGTGGTCAGTACCTGTTGTTGCATAGAGTGTGTGGTCAGTACCTGTTGTTGCATAGAGTGTGGAGTCAGTACCTGTTGTTGTATCGAGTGTGTGGAGGCAGTACCTGTTGTTGCATCGAGTGTGTGGAGTCAGTACCTGTTGTTGCATCGAGTGTGTGGTCAGTACCTGTGCCAGGAGTGTAGTAGTCAGTAGACCTACCTGTGTAGTTTTTGGTGCAGTTTGAGTCCTGGTGGTTGTCGTTGTCTCGGTCCTTGGTGGAGAACCTGGTGTGGTTGCCCATGGCGTTAGGCAGATCTCCAGACAGGTGGGTGAGGTGGAGGGTGTAGTGGGCCTGGGCTCCCTCCATGGTGAACTGGTACTCTACTGACCTCCTGTCCTCCTTCCAGTCCTCCAACTCAATGCTCAGGATGGAGTCACCCTGGCCAGCCAGGCTGTGGATCTTTATCAGGCCCAGCCAGAACTCTCCTACAATAACACAGATAACACACGCACAATGTTACACACTCCAAACTCTCCTCTACAACTCACATGAAACACCAACCGTTGTGGAATGTTCACATGGTTGTAATGGACAGTCAACAAACACTGAGGCTGTTCTTTTGGAAGCATACAGATAAGGCGAACATTCTGTCATCAACTGGCAATCGATCTGCAGCTGTAATGGACAGTAAAATTCTGACTTTCTGATGCTGTACTCTGTTTTCATTGGCTTCAGCTGTTTCTGTATGCCATGGCCCATGACTCCACAGGAAGTTCTGATGCTGTACTCTGTTTTCATTGGCTTCGGCTGTTTCTGTATGCCATGGCTCATGACTCCACAGGAAGTTGGTGGCACCTGAATTGGGGAGGACGGGCTCTTGGTAATGACTGGAGCAGCATAAGTGGAATGATATGAAATACATCAAACATGGTCTCCATTTGTTTGATGTCATTCCATTTGCTCTGTTCCAACTGTAGCAATGAGCCGTCCTCCCCTCAGCAGCCTCCACAGCCTGACTCGTGGTAAATAGTGTGAAAACAAGTTCTGACACTCAATACTCTTTTCCCCTAGCCTCTGGCTGTAGTCATGGGTGTGATGACATAATTGGCTAGGAGCGGCGACAGAAACGGACACTGAATAATTCATAGCCTAAAGGACCTGTGGCTTTGTTGGAATGCAGTAGGACTCTTGATCTATGGGCTGGGGTCCAAGCCAGGCTGGTGGAAGTGAAGTGCTGCAGGTGCTTTGTTTAGTCAAACAATGGAGGAAGTCAATCTGTCAACGGGGACCCGATAAGCTACAATGACTGTTTCCTTCAGGATGTACTTAAGGGCGGTGGAGTGACTAGTTCTATTGGCTGTTTTCTGCTGTATAAAAGCTGCTTTGTAGACCGGAAACAATAAAATATAATTAAGGAGATGGGATAATCCGGTATAGGCGTCTCTCTCTCTCTCTCTCTCTCTCTCTCTCGTAACAGGACTTTTTACTCTGAACTGAGTTGAATTAAGCCATAAAGATATTTTGTTTTTTTATCTTTATGTATTGACTGTCTCTCTACATAACTGACAAAATGTACTGATAGAAAGAAATAGATCAATCTCACTTTCCAGATCCCCAAATCCTTTCTCGTACTTCTCCCATGTCTGGTCAAAATCCACGGACCCCTCCTCCCTGCGCTGGATGACTGTTGAACCTCCTGGGAGATGTGGTCAACACATGGAGAGGATCACAACAATGTCCAGTTCCTTTCTCTAGACTAATTAGGGAAAGATGATTGCACTTATTTCCTTCTGATAGCCGGTATGGCCCTTCTTCCTATAGAGGAGATTGTTCAGTCTGGTTTTAATCTAGACTATGTCCATTGATTTATTCAGACAATGATGTAGGGAAATAGCTTGACACACGGAATCTCAGACTTGTTTGGCTGTTCAGTCACAGTGACTTTTTAAAGAAAATGTAGGCTAATGACTTAGTGTTGTTTTACCTGAGGTCAGTTCACAGTACACATTGAAAGGCTCTGACTGATTTGGCTTGATGGGGTACACCCCGCTGTTCCTCTCTCCTCTGTTATAAAGATCACTGCAGTCCACGGGTAGGTCTGTGTCCTCACCAGTGGAGTTGCCTGTCAGGTACTCAAACATGTCTGGGATCTCTGAGTCGGAACCCATTGCTTTGTCAGTCGCGTCTTGGAAATGATCGATGCTGATCTGTAATAGCAAGCAAACATAACGTTATGGCGTTGTCATGTTAAATATTTGCTATGTCCTTTCTATACACTGATTGGACAGGGATCAAATCTAACTAGTTTTCAATAAATGGCCATTACCTTTGGTCTACTGTATAGAAGTGGAGACCCTCTAAGCAGCAGAGAAATGTACCTTTTCCTCCAGAGTCTTGATCTTAGTTTTCTGTTGGTTGAGCTGATCATGCTGCTCCTTCACAGCTTTCAGCAGGTCAGTGATGGTGCTCTCTTGAGCATCAATCACATCCTGAAACAGACCAGTTGACACTGTCTCGTTAATGATCACATTTAAAGGACATTTTCCAATAACTTGAAGTTAAAAGCATTACTACTCATTTAACATGGTATGTTTTCTTTAGGCTAATAACTGAACCTTCTCAATGAATTCAGCAATTGGAATATTTAGTAGGATGTCATTTTAAACATGCTGAAATATGTTGAATACATGCGGCAGAAACACATCTTATTCAAAACCAAAACGTTTCACATTGAATTAAATTCTTCCTCTTCGTACTGATTAGTATGAGTAACGGACAGCAGCGTACCTTGAGTGACTTGATCTCACTGAGCTGCTCTCCCGGCATCATGCTCTCAGACAGTCCCTTCAGCTTCTCCTCCAACCCCCCTACTTGACTCTGCAGCAAGCTCCTCTCCTGCAGAATACTGTTGATCTTGGCGTTGATCTCCAGTGACAGGTTCCGGATCTCCTCGTTGTTAGCCTTCAGGAACGTGGTGGTCTTCTTCAGCTCTTCCTCTTCCTCCTTGATCTCTGAGGTGACCACGGAGAGCTGGTAAAAGGAGCGATCGAAGTTGGTCAGCTTCTGGAAGATGTCGTTAATCTGGGCCTTCGTCTTGTGAACAAAATCCCTGAGGCTCTGACCCAGCTGGAGCAAACCGTTGGCCAGGAGACGGACATCGTCCAGCATAGCGAAGCGGGACTTGGCCTCAGCTGGAGGCTGAGTCTGGGGCTGGAGTTGAGAGGGCATGGTGGGATAGACCCTGGAAGAGTCCGGAGGAGCTGCCTGGGCTACAGACAGACCAACCAGGAACAGGAGGCAGAAGAGCTTCATGGTTAAATCTCTCTGTGTGCAAGAAAACGACAAGAAGTAGTCTCGCTCTATTGCTTTCACTCTCTTCTTCCTCTGTTCTGTCCTACTCTGTCTGGACTTCTCACTCAGTCTCTCCCTCTACCTCTCGCTCACTCACTCTCCCTCTCTGTCTCTCTCTACTAGAAAGATTTGAGAGCAGCAGACAGGTCTGTCTTATATACCCCCGTCCAGCAAGGGGAGGGGAGATTAGTTGATCATTAAGCCCTGTTATGCTTGAGCTACTGTGCCCCCTGAAATCCCCTTGGGAGCCCCCTCAGCCCCCCGCCCTCCAAGAACAAACAAATCATGTAGTGAGCGAACAGCAAATACACCCCTTCAGCACAACAGCAGCCCCCCTCTCCTCTCTACACCCACCCTACTCCCATCTGCACTACTCTGCTTTAGCTGACCAGCAGAAAGCCAACAATGGAAGGCCATCAGAGTTTTGATGGATCATTCGTCCCAATCAATCTCAGATCTCACCTCATAGCAGCCACACCTCACCGTGATTGATAATACAGCATCCAGTTGATGTCTCCGGATTTGATTTAACCTCCTGCTGAATCAGCCCAGCATTACTCTCCCTGGGGCATCTTGCCGGGTCTAGATGAGGTGTACTGAATGTACTGGCGGATTGATGTCATCATTGCTATGGGTTTTGCTGTAGTTTGCATTAGGGGGGGGTGCTATGTTTGAACATACATGTATGAACTCATCATCTTGGTTATTGTTTGATCATTGTATTCTGTTTTAATGTAGTCTAGTCTTTCTGATCTTTGTCTGAACATCTAGTGACTTTTACTGAAAAGAAAAACAGGTGGAAACGTGCTGACTTGCCTGCACCTTTTTCAAGCACTCTTTGGCATAGTGTGTCCGCTCGTAAAATCTATTTTGATGGGAACTCTTAGTCGGTGGTTTGTTCTTGGCTGTTCGTTCCAAAACCACTTGACCATTACTGTACATACTGTATATCCACTAATGATTATTAGGAAGGTGGGCCTTCTGTTGCCGTATTGAACTCCATTCTAGTTCTGTAATCTGACAGGGCTACGATCAGCGTTTCTCTTTGTGAGCATCCTTTGTTCTTCCTACTTAGCCAAGATTATTTTAATGCTGCCAATAATCTGACTACTTTGAGCTTTTGGTCAAACTGTCTCGACAGCATGTTTTCAATGTGGTTCAGTAACTCTAAATCATATGTGGGCTACTTTACTGCTATTGGGTGGTGGGTGGAGGGCCTCCAGCAACTTTGGCCTATTAGGTTGATTATCCAACTGATGAGAAAGCTATGCTTCATAATGGGGTTTACACATTTTGAAAACCCCCAAAAGTTTCAAATGAAACCCCAGTAGACGACGAGGAAAGAGTGTTGGACATCAACTTCCCTATAACAGCGTTACTTGCTGACACATTGTGGAGAGGTAGCTAGCTTCTCCTTTGCAGAGCAAAGTTGTCCGAGTGAAGTTTTATCATTTATGTTTACTGTATTGCATGACTAAACTCACCATGCCATTACAGACACAGGTAACTCTGGTTCATAGCACTGCAGATACACTGGCTATTTACTCATGTGTAAAGAGTGCAGAGACCCCTGGCTGCAATATGTTATTAGTAAGAGTGAGTTTCTGAGCAAACACATTTCCTATCTGATTCTGAGCTGTGCTTGTTTAGCTTAATGCTGGCTACATGATTCCCTACTCCCTATACAGGGCCTTCAGAAAGTATTTACACTCCTTTGTCCACATTTTGTTGTTACAAAGTGTGGTTAAAATTGATTTAATTGTCGTTTTTGTCAACGATCTACGCAAAATACATTTGTATAATAAAATCCTGAAAAATTAAACCGTAATATATCTTGATTAGATAAGTATTCAGCCCCCTGAGTCAATATATGTTAGAATTACCATTTGCAGCGATTATAGCTTTGTAAATCTGGATGTCTCTAAGAGCTTTCCACACCCATTTTATTATTTTCAAAATTCTTCAAGTCGGTTGTTGATCATTGCTAGACAACCATTTTCAGGTCTTTGTCATTAATTCAAGCAGATTTAAATCAAAACTGTAACTTGGCCACTCCGGAACATTCACTGTCTTCCTGGTAAGCAACTCCAGTGTATATTTGGCCTTGTGATTTAGTTTATTGTCCTGCTGAAAGGTGAATTCATCTCCCAGTGTCTGGTGGACAGAAGACTGAACCAAGTTTTGCCTGTGCTTAGCTTCATTAAGTTTTTTTTTCCCCCTTAAACTTCGTCCTTAACTATTACAAGCATACCCATAACATGATGCAGCCACCACTATGCTTGAACATATGGAGAGTGGTACTCTAATTTGTGTTATGTTTAGGGAAAATCCAACACCTTGTCTCCAGGACAAAAAGTAAATTGCTTTGCCATATTTTCTGCAGAATTACTTTAGTACCATGTTGCAAAAAGGATGTATGTTTTGGAATATTTGTATTCTGTGCAGGCTTCCTTCTTTTCACTCTGTTAATTAGGTTAATATTGTGGAGTAACTACAATGTTGTTGATCCATCCTCAGTTTTCTCCTATCATGTTTTATTTTTTTATTTGACCTTTAAAACCTGTTATGGATGATGCGAATTTTCGCAGCTTTTTGTTAAAAATCGCGCAACATTTCAAAGTCCTCCTACTCATGCCAGGAATATAGTATATGCATATGATAAGTATGTGTGGATAGAAAACACTCTGAAGTTTCTAAAACTGGTTAAATCGGGTCTGTGGCTATAACAGAACGTGTTTAGGAGTAAAAATCCCTGGTAAAACTGTTTACCAAAAACAAAAATATTCATCCGCCATTCAATGAATTGTTTAAGACGAGAGAAAATATATGCGAACCCCCTGTAAACGCCTACAGCTTCCACACGATGTCACCATTGCTATCAATATCAGAATCATTTATCCCTGGTTACAACACGAATAGACCCCTCCCTTCTTCTGACGCACCACAGTATGTTGTGAAACTGAAAAAATGGACGATGTTTTCCAGACTTGCTGCTATCGAATACAGATCGCCCCGTGATCAATTTGATACATCATTAACGTTTATTAATACCTAAAGTTGGTTTAGAAACGTCGTTTGAAGTGATTTGTAAAAGTTTATAGGCGACTTTTGTAATTTTAAAAAGTGACGTTGCGTCTTGTAAATGGACTTTTTGCAGCATCAGACTGGCCTTCAGCAAATGACATTTTGGGTATACAATGACGGATTTAATCGTGAAAAAGACCCAATTGTGATGTTTATGGGACATATAGGAGTGCCAACAAAGAAGCTCGTCCAAGGTAATGAATGTTTTATATTTTATGTCTGCGTTTTGGGTAGCGCCGGCTACCGCAAAATCTGTTGTTTACTTGTCGTGCTGGTATTTTGGGGGGTGCATGCTATCAGATAATAGCTTCTCATGCTTTCGCCGAAAAGCATTTTACAAATCTGACTTGGTGGCTAGATTCACAACGAGTGTAGCTTTAATTCGGTACCTTGCATGTGTGTTTTAATGAAAGATTTAACGAGTACTAAGTAAAGTACTATAGGTGGCGCTCTGAAATTTCCGCTGAGCTATCCCTGTGCAGGGACCACCTCCATAAGAAGTTCTAGACCCCTGCCGCCCCAGGTAGCCTAGTGGTTAGAGCGTTGGAACCCACTGTTCCTAGGCCTCTAACTGTTTAAGTCATTGGCCTCATGAAGAAATCCTTGAGCGGTTTCCTTTCTCTCCAGCAACCGAGTTAGAAAGGATGCCTGTATCTTCCGCAGTGACTGGGTGTATTGATACACCATCCAAATTGTAATGAATAACTTCACCATGCTCAAAGAGATATTCAACGTCTTATTTTATTTGTACCCGTCTACCAATGGGTCGGTCCCCTTTGAGAGGCATTGTAAACCTCCCTGGTCTTTGTGGTTGAATTTGTGTTTGAAATCCACTGCTTGACTGTGGGACCTTACAATTATCTGTATGTGTGGGGTACAGAGATGAGGTAGTCAATCAAAAATAATGTTAACCACTTATTGAACACAGTGTGTCTATTTAACTTGTTAAGCAAATTTAGTTAACTAATTTATGCTTGCCATAACAACGGGGTTGAATACTTATTGACTCGACATTTCCGTTTTTATTTTATATTAATAATTTGTAAACATTTTGAAAAACATAATTCCACTTTGACATTATGGGGTATTTTGTTTAGGCCAGTGACAACAAAAATCTAAATGTAATCGATTTTTAAGTTCAACACAACACAATGTGGAAAAAGTCAATGGGTGTGAATACTTTCTGAAGGCACTGTATGTTCTCCTTCCTACGTCTGTGGGGAGCACAGACAGGGTCCAGTATTCACATTGGGACATCTAGCAGGCCTTCAGTGGGAGACGAGTGCTGTCAATGTAACTGGTCCGGGCATGCCCTGATGGCCTCTTACTTTGACCTCTGCCTGACCTTTTAGAATGACACCTAATTCATCCAATTCTAGGATCCATTTGAATTGTTGATTAGTTGATTTGATCCCTCATGCCATGATTCATAACTACTACTGTAGCTAATGGTAACCTATTCTGTTGAGCTGCTGTTTGTTGTTAGGGCTGGAGTTCCCTGACATCACTCTCTCTCTGCGTGCCATGCTTTGTACCCTCCCAACACGCTGTGTTTCACCTGCCTGGTGTCTAGGACTTGGCCTTAATCTCTGTCTGTAGACACAGTAAACAATGAACTGCTCCCTTTGTGTACCCGTAGGGGGATGAGGATGGTGGGGTTGTGTACCCAAGAGGAAGGGGAGGTGGCTGGGGTTAAAGGGGGCTGTGTGGGGGTGGGATTCCCAGGGGTTTTGAAACCGTGCTTAGACATGGCTTGGTTTGGTAACATACACAGCTACTCTGAGTCAAGTTATTTATTAACCTGAGATGAATCTGTTGAGGCTGAAGGACCAAGAGGAGAGAATTGACCGTGTGGCTAACAAGGAAGCCAGGTCCATAGGTGTGTAAGAATGGCTTCTGCCTGGAGGTTATTGCAATTAGATAATTCTAAAATCAGCATGGATGCCTCAATAAAGAACAAACAAGTTGGAAAAATTTACCCCTTTTCACCTAAATGTCATTGAGACATGTAACCAGCGAGTAAGAAAGCCATTGAGACACGTGACCAGCAAGTTAGAACCCCATTGATACGTGACCAGCGAGTAAGAACGCCATTGAGACATGTTAGCGAGTTAGAACGGGAACAGCGAAGGGAGAAGTAGTGGATATGGGATTCTCATGGTTTGACTGCCGTCACAGCTGTGGTCCTTAGTGACCCTCCCACGTGGAGGGATCTACGTCACTGTGGTCAGGCCGCTGTGCTGCGGCTCTCTCTGACTTCCTGTGGCCGTCACACTGGAAACCCTTCACCGTGTGTGTCCAGCTCGTTGACTGAAGCCCAGCTGATGTTGGACCTTTGGGTTATCTCAATATTATCCAAGAGGGACTAGGGACTCTTTTCTTTAATGGAAAATATCTATGCAAATGACATCTTTCATCGGTTGTTTAGTCTTGTCCAAGTGTCACGAACCGGCTCAAAGGCCGTTTACAAAGGGAGACAACGTGGAGATAAAGAGTAACAAAATATATATTTATTAACTAAAGCAACTAAGGAAAATATACAATGGTGTGTGTAATCAGTAGTGTAAGTGAGTGTTTTGCATGCATGAATGTGATAATGCAGGGTGTTGAAAGGTGCCAAAGCAAACAAACAAAAAGCCACCAAGAACCACAACACAATCTACAAAGGTGTCTGCATGGAGAGAGTCTCTGACATGAATGTGGAAGAGGTCTATTTATCCTGGGAGACACCGGGCAAGTTTAAAGTTTGTTCAGCCTGAGCGAGTCTGACCACAGGTGTGTTTAATGGATTTGGGAAAAGAACAAACTTTAAACTTGCACCTTTTTTCTTTGCTGATTTAAATGTCATTGATAACAGAAACAGAAAGTTGTCTAATCTTTTTCTGCAATCCTAGTTTTTCAAAAGTATCTGTAGTCTGATTACAATATTTTGTAATCCAGGATAAATAGACCTCTTCCACATTCATGGAGGAGACTCTCCATGCAGACACCTTTGTAGATTGTGTTGTGGTTCTTGGTGGCTTTTTGTTTGGTTGCTTTGGCACCTTTCAACACCCTGCATTATCACATTCATGCATGGAAAACACTCACTTACACTACTGATTACTGATTACACACACCATTGTATATTTTCCTTAGTTGCTTTAGTTAATAAAAATATATTTTGTTACTCTTTATCTCCACGTTGTCTCCCTTTGTTACGGGCTTTGAGCCGGTTCGTGACAAGTGGGAGCTCTTCCGGGATCTTTGAACTATTGGTTTGGGAGACCGTGGAGGTACGCGTTTGGTTTGCATATTGTGTTTGAGTGTGATAGGCCCAGTATTGGTTGCCTTTTGTTGTTTGGTTTGTGTGCTGCGTTGGAGAGAGAGAATGGTTAGTTTCCAGGCCCTGCCTAGCCTGGAAACGTTTGTTCTACTTTCTGTTGGGAAGTCAATCTGAGGAGGTGAGTAAATCGGCTGTGTACCTCGGTAGGAGATTTGTGCAGGGTAGTGGAACTTGCTACCTGGAGCTATAGCCTTTTTCCCCTGATAGGCTTAACGACGTGTTTCATTTTTGGACATGTTGGGCATGGTTAAATGTTTGTTATTTTTGTGTAGCGTCTGTGGACTGAGCAGTTGTCTCGGGGGCACATCTGTGGCTTGGTGGAATTTGCCAGCATGCTGGGGAGTTCTATTTCCTTGCCAGCGGGCTACAGTGCGTAAATACCCACCGCAAATCTGCACGAAGACTAGGGTTGAGTTATTGTAGGTTTTGGGGAAGCTCCATATCTCATCTCTCTTCTGTGGTGCTCAGTGCTCAGGGTGATTGTCATTTCTCTGGTTGTGGTCTGATGTGCTCAGCAGAGGGGTTGAGCAAGATTATTTACTTATGACTATGGTGTCTCATGTAGACAAGTTCATTCGCTTTCCATCAGAGGAACTGTTAGAATTAGGTACTAAAGAACAGCTGTTGAAGATCGCTGAACACTACAAAGTTAAATGATTGAAATTAGTGAAATTCTGTCTAGTTGGAAGTGACTATGAATCGTTGGAAGTGACTATGAATCGTTGGGAGTTGTAAAAATTAAGAAGGACCCTGATGTTATTTTCGTTGGAGTTTGTAGCTGTTGTGGTCTTTTGTGCCATGTTCCTGAATGTTTACGTGACTGACCATTGGTTGGGGTTGTCATGTTCTATCTTTCCTGTCTGTTCCCTCCTGGTCTTGTGTTCTTCTTTCCTCTTAAATATGGCTTCCTATGCGCAAAGGTTGCTGAGGTCTGGGGAGGAGGAGGTTGGCTGGGGCAGGTGGAGGTGTGAACACATAACCCCTCATCAATTTGGGACGCAGGAGGCTGTGTCAATTTGGGACGCAGGAGGCTGTGTCAACTTGGGACTGCAGGAGGCTGTGTCAATTTGGGACTGCAGGAGGCTGTGTCAATTTGGGACTGCAGGAGGCTGTGTCAATTTGGGACTGCAGGAGGCTGTGTCAATTTGGGACTGCAGGAGGCTGTGTCAATTTGGGACTGCAGGAGGCTGTGTCAATTTGGGACTGCAGGAGGCTGTGTCAATTTGGGACTGCAGGAGGCTGTGTCAATTTGGGGCTGCAGGAGGCTGTGTCAATTTGGGACTTCAGGAGGCTGTGTCAATTTGGGACTGCAGGGGCAGGTATGTTGTTCCGGGGTCCTTGTTGGTCCCCGGTTTTATGGGGGGGAATGTGACGACCCTCCCACTCTGTCTGCCGTATTCTGTCTTTGTTCTTGTTTCCTTATTAGGATGCCGGTGGGCGGAGTTGGGAGGGTCGTCAGCTTCATGGGAAACACCTGGGCCAGGTGTCTCCCAGGATAAATAGACCTCTTCCACATTCATGGAGGAGACTCTCCATGCAGACACCTTTGTAGATTGTGTTGTGGTTCTTGGTGGCTTTTTTTTTGTTTGTTTGCTTTGGCACCTTTCAACACCCTGCATCATCACATTCATGCATGCAAAACACTCACTTACACTACTGATTACTGATTACACACACCATTGTATATTTTCCTTAGTTGCTTTAGTTAATAAATATATATTTTGTTACTCCTTATCTCCACGTTGTCTCCCTTTGTTACGGGCTTTGAGCCGGTTCGTGACACCAAGTTAGTGATGAACACTATACCTCTGATTTTGAACAGTGACTTTATTGAACATGTACAGCTTACCATAGCATCCCCCCTCCACCTTACGTTATATGAGGTATGTATGTAATGTCCTGAGGGGAAAAGGTTGTGAAATTCTCTCAATGACCTGTCAAAGTTGCTGCTATGTCGGTTGAGCTCATGTTTTTCTGTTTGGTTTCAAAGTGTGTGTGTGTGTGTGTGTTCCAGAAACCTACTGTATGTGAACCCACACAGCCTGAACTTCGCCAACCGTCAAGGCTCCGCCCGGAACATCACAGTGAAAGTACAGTTTATGAACGGGGAGGACCCCAACAACGCTATGCAGGTATGCAGTGATGTATTGTACACATGTAGGCTCTCTGTGAGTGCTGACACAGTTTTCAGAGAATGCTGCTTCTTAAGTTATTAGGGTATTTTAGTACTTACCAGGTACTGCTGCACAATCCTAGACTGAATTCTTGGAAATGGATTGTTAAGCATAATGAATGGTGTTCAAGTATTTGAGTTCTGTTACTAAAGTATTGTACAAATGATTTTAACACCTGTAGACAAACAGAAGTCTGTCTACTATCCACTGCAAGCTGCCTCATTTCCTCTGATCCCCTCTAATACAAACCCTGTTCACTGTACTCCATCTGTCTCTCCACTCTCTCTCTCTGTCTCTCCACTCTCTCTCTCTGTCTCTCTCTCTCATGTTTCCTCTGATCCCCTCTAATACAAACCCTGTTCCCTGTACTCCATCTGTTTCTTCACTCTCTCCCGCAGGTGATTTTTGGGAAGTCCAGCTGTGGAGACTACACCAGAGAGGCATACACTGCCGTGGTGTATCATACCAGGTGAGGCTCTTAGACTCAGCTTTTATTGTGTATGAAGTCTGCTTAGGGCCTTTCTTACAAGCAGATGAACTGGTATGGAGTGAGCTGATGTCTTAGCTGCTCTATCACACGCTGTTCATGTCTCCTATGGTCTGAGGCTTTGTTAAGCATCACATATTTGGTAAGGAGCCACCTTTTGCTCTTTGGATGTTTAGCTACAATCCCAGCGGCCAGCCAATACTGTTATCTTTCCCATTGGGGACAAGGTTACTGCTGCTCCAGTCCTGCTCCTTCATTCTGAAGGAGGTTCATACCCTTCATCCACAAACAAACAAACTATTTTGTCTTCTCCGTGAGAAAAGGCTTGCTGCTTCATTCTTTGGACTATTAGGATGTTTATTCCTATAAACCTCTGTCCTAAATAACCGTGTCATTTAGAGCCTGTTCTCATTCCTGTACGGCCCTAACTAACTATGTCATTTAGAGCCTGTTCTCATTCCTGTACGGCCCTAACTAACTATGTCATTTAGAGCCTGTTCTCATTCCTGTACGGCCCTAACTAACTATGTCATTTAGAGCCTGTTCTCATTCCTGTACGGCCCTAACTAACTATGTCATTTAGAGCCTGTTCTCATTCCTGTATGGCCCTAGCCGACCGTGTCATTTAGAGCCTGTTCTCATTCCTGTACGGCCCTAACTAACCATGTCATTTAGAGCCTGTTCTCATTCCTGTACGGCCCTAACTAACTATGTCATTTAGAGCCTGTTCTCATTCCTGTACGGCCCTAACTAACCATATCATTTAGAGCCTGTTCTCATTGCTGTACGGCCCTAACTAACCATATCATTTAGAGCCTGTTCTCATTCCTGTACGGCCCTAGCCGACCGTGTCATTTAGAGCCTGTTCTCATTCCTGTACGGCCCAAACTAACTATGTCATTTAGAGCCTGTTCTCATTCCTGTATGGCCCTAGCCGACCGTGTCATTTAGAGCCTGTTCTCATTCCTGTACGGCCCTAGCCGACCGTGTCATTTAGAGCCTGTTCTCATTCCTGTACGGCCCTAGCCGACCGTGTCATTTAGAGCCTGTTCTCATTCCTGTACGGCCCTAACTAACTATGTCATTTAGAGCCTGTTCTCATTCCTGTACGGCCCTAACTAACTATGTCATTTAGAGCCTGTTCTCATTCCTGTACGGCCCTAACTAACCATATCATTTAGAGCCTGTTCTCATTCCTGTACGGCCCTAACTAACTATGTCATTTAGAGCCTGTTCTCATTCCTGTACGGCCCTAGCTAACTATGTCATTTAGAGCCTGTTCTCATTCCTGTACGGCCCTAACTAACTATGTCATTTAGAGCCTGTTCTCATTGCTGTACGGCCCTAACTAACTATGTCATTTAGAGCCTGTTCTCATTGCTGTACGGCCCTAACTAACCATATCATTTAGAGCCTGTTCTCATTCCTGTACGGCCCTAACTAACTATGTCATTTAGAGCCTGTTCTCATTGCTGTACGGCCCTAACTAACCATATCATTTAGAGCCTGTTCTCATTGCTGTACGGCCCTAACTAACCATATCATTTAGAGCCTGTTCTCATTCCTGTATGGCCCTAGCCGACCGTGTCATTTAGAGCCTGTTCTCATTCCTGTACGGCCCTAACTAACCATATCATTTAGAGCCTGTTCTCATTCCTGTATGGCCCTAACTAACCATATCATTTAGAGCCTGTTCTCATTCCTGTACGGCCCTAGCCGACCGTGTCATTTAGAGCCTGTTCTCATTCCTGTACGGCCCTAACTAACCATATCATTTAGAGCCTGTTCTCATTCCTGTACGGCCCTAGCCGACCGTGTCATTTAGAGCCTGTTCTCATTCCTGTACGGCCCTAACTAACCATATCATTTAGAGCCTGTTCTCATTCCTGTACGGCCCTAACTAACTATGTCATTTAGAGCCTGTTCTCATTCCTGTACGGCCCTAGCCGACCGTGTCATTTAGAGCCTGTTCTCATTGCTGTACGGCCCTAACTAACCATATCATTTAGAGCCTGTTCTCATTCCTGTATGGCCCTAGCCGACCGTGTCATTTAGAGCCTGTTCTCATTCCTGTACGGCCCTAACTAACCATATCATTTAGAGCCTGTTCTCATTCCTGTACGGCCCTAACTAACTATGTCATTTAGAGCCTGTTCTCATTGCTGTACGGCCCTAACTAACCATATCATTTAGAGCCTGTTCTCATTGCTGTACGGCCCTAACTAACCATATCATTTAGAGCCTGTTCTCATTCCTGTACGGCCCTAACTAACTATGTCATTTAGAGCCTGTTCTCATTCCTGTACGGCCCTAGCCGACCGTGTCATTTAGAGCCTGTTCTCATTGCTGTACGGCCCTAACTAACCATATCATTTAGAGCCTGTTCTCATTCCTGTATGGCCCTAGCCGACCGTGTCATTTAGAGCCTGTTCTCATTCCTGTACGGCCCTAACTAACCATATCATTTAGAGCCTGTTCTCATTGCTGTACGGCCCTAACTAACTATGTCATTTAGAGCCTGTTCTCATTCCTGTACGGCCCTAACTAACCATATCATTTAGAGCCTGTTCTCATTGCTGTACGGCCCTAACTAACTATGTCATTTAGAGCCTGTTCTCATTCCTGTACGGCCCTAACTAACTATGTCATTTAGAGCCTGTTCTCATTGCTGTACGGCCCTAACTAACTATGTCATTTAGAGCCTGTTCTCATTCCTGTACGGCCCTAACTAACTATGTCATTTAGAGCCTGTTCTCATTCCTGTATGGCCCTAGCCGACCGTGTCATTTAGAGCCTGTTCTCATTCCTGTACGGCCCTAACTAACCATATCATTTAGAGCCTGTTCTCATTCCTGTACGGCCCTAGCCGACCGTGTCATTTAGAGCCTGTTCTCATTCCTGTACGGCCCTAACTAACCATATCATTTAGAGCCTGTTCTCATTCCTGTACGGCCCTAGCCGACCGTGTCATTTAGAGCCTGTTCTCATTCCTGTACGGCCCTAGCCGACCGTGTCATTTAGAGCCTGTTCTCATTCCTGTACGGCCCTAACTAACCATATCATTTAGAGCCTGTTCTCATTGCTGTACGGCCCTAACTAACCATATCATTTAGAGCCTGTTCTCATTCCTGTACGGCCCTAACTAACCATATCATTTAGAGCCTGTTCTCATTCCTGTACGGCCCTAACTAACCATATCATTTAGAGCCTGTTCTCATTGCTGTACGGCCCTAACTAACCATATCATTTAGAGCCTGTTCTCATTCCTGTACGGCCCTAACTAACTATGTCATTTAGAGCCTGTTCTCATTCCTGTACGGCCCTAACTAACTATGTCATTTAGAGCCTGTTCTCATTCCTGTACGGCCCTAACTAACTATGTCATTTAGAGCCTGTTCTCATTCCTGTACGGCCCTAGCTAACTATGTCATTTAGAGCCTGTTCTCATTCCTGTACGGCCCTAACTAACTATGTCATTTAGAGCCTGTTCTCATTGCTGTACGGCCCTAACTAACCATATCATTTAGAGCCTGTTCTCATTCCTGTACGGCCCTAACTAACTATGTCATTTAGAGCCTGTTCTCATTGCTGTACGGCCCTAACTAACCATATCATTTAGAGCCTGTTCTCATTGCTGTACGGCCCTAACTAACCATATCATTTAGAGCCTGTTCTCATTCCTGTATGGCCCTAGCCGACCGTGTCATTTAGAGCCTGTTCTCATTCCTGTATGGCCCTAGCCGACCGTGTCATTTAGAGCCTGTTCTCATTCCTGTACGGCCCTAACTAACCATATCATTTAGAGCCTGTTCTCATTGCTGTACGGCCCTAACTAACCATATCATTTAGAGCCTGTTCTCATTCCTGTACGGCCCTAACTAACCATATCATTTAGAGCCTGTTCTCATTCCTGTACGGCCCTAGCCGACCGTGTCATTTAGAGCCTGTTCTCATTCCTGTACGGCCCTAACTAACCATATCATTTAGAGCCTGTTCTCATTGCTGTACGGCCCTAACTAACCATATCATTTAGAGCCTGTTCTCATTGTTGTACGGCCCTAACTAACCATATCATTTAGAGCCTGTTCTCATTGCTGTACGGCCCTAACTAACCATATCATTTAGAGCCTGTTCTCATTCCTGTACGGCTCTAACTAACCATATCATTTAGAGCCTGTTCTCATTCCTGTACGGCCCTAACTAACTATGTCATTTAGAGCCTGTTCTCATTGCTGTACGGCCCTAGCCGACCGTGTCATTTAGAGCATGTTCTCATTCCTGTACGGCCCTAGCCGACCGTGTCATTTAGAGCCTGTTCTCATTCCTGTACGGCCCTAGCCGACCGTGTCATTTAGAGCCTGTTCTCATTCATGTACGGCCCTAACTAACCATATCATTTAGAGCCTGTTCTCATTGCTGTACGGCCCTAACTAACCATATCATTTAGAGCCTGTTCTCATTCCTGTACGGCCCTAACTAACTATGTCATTTAGAGCCTGTTCTCATTCCTGTACGGCCCTAGCCGACCGTGTCATTTAGAGCCTGTTCTCATTCCTGTACGGCCCTAACTAACCATATCATTTAGAGCCTGTTCTCATTGCTGTACGGCCCTAACTAACCATATCATTTAGAGCCTGTTCTCATTCCTGTACGGCCCTAACTAACTATGTCATTTAGAGCCTGTTCTCATTGCTGTACGGCCCTAACTAACCATATCATTTAGAGCCTGTTCTCATTCCTGTACGGCCCTAACTAACTATGTCATTTAGAGCCTGTTCTCATTCCTGTACGGCCCTAACTAACTATGTCATTTAGAGCCTGTTCTCATTCCTGTACGGCTCTAACTAACTATGTCATATAGAACCTGTTCTCTTTCCTGTACGGCCCTAACTAACTATGTCATTTAGAGCCTGTTCTCATTCCTGTACGGCCCTAACTAACCATATCATTTAGAGCCTGTTCTCATTCCTGTATGGCCCTAGCCGACCGTGTCATTTAGAGCCTGTTCTCATTCCTGTACGGCCCTAACTAACCATATCATTTAGAGCCTGTTCTCATTGCTGTACGGCCCTAACTAACCATATCATTTAGAGCCTGTTCTTATTCCTGTACGGCCCTAACTAACCATATAATTTAGAGCCTGTTCTCATTCCTGTACGGCCCTAGCCGACCGTGTCATTTAGAGCCTGTTCTCATTGCTGTACGGCCCTAGCCGACAGTGTCATTTAGAGCCTGTTCTCATTGCTGTACGGCCCTAACTAACCATATCATTTAGAGCCTGTTCTCATTGCTGTACGGCCCTAACTAACCATATCATTTAGAGCCTGTTCTCATTGCTGTACGGCCCTAACTAACCATATCATTTAGAGCCTGTTGTCATTGCTGTACGGCCCTAGCCGACCGTGTCATTTAGAGCCTGTTCTCATTGCTGTACGGCCCTAGCCGACCGTGTCATTTAGAGCCTGTTCTCATTCCTGTACGGCCCTAACTAACCATATCATTTAGAGCCTGTTCTCATTGCTGTACGGCCCTAACTAACCATATCATTTAGAGCCTGTTCTCTTTGCTGTACGGCCCTAACTAACCATATCATTTAGAGCCTGTTCTCATTGCTGTACGGCCCTAGCCGACCGTGTCATTTAGAGCCTGTTCTCATTCCTGTACGGCCCTAGCCGACCGTGTCATTTAGAGCCTGTTCTCATTCCTGTACGGCCCTAACTAACCATATCATTTAGAGCCTGTTCTCATTCCTGTATGGCCCTAGCCGACCGTGTCATTTAGAGCCTGTTCTCATTCCTGTATGGCCCTAGCCGACCGTGTCATTTAGAGCCTGTTCTCATTCCTGTACGGCCCTAACTAACCATATCATTTAGAGCCTGTTCTCATTGCTGTACGGCCCTAACTAACCATATCATTTAGAGCCTGTTCTCATTCCTGTACGGCCCTAACTAACCATATCATTTAGAGCCTGTTCTCATTCCTGTACGGCCCTAGCCGACCGTGTCATTTAGAGCCTGTTCTCATTCCTGTACGGCCCTAACTAACCATATCATTTAGAGCCTGTTCTCATTGCTGTACGGCCCTAACTAACCATATCATTTAGAGCCTGTTCTCATTGTTGTACGGCCCTAACTAACCATATCATTTAGAGCCTGTTCTCATTGCTGTACGGCCCTAACTAACCATATCATTTAGAGCCTGTTCTCATTCCTGTACGGCCCTAACTAACCATATCATTTAGAGCCTGTTCTCATTCCTGTACGGCCCTAACTAACTATGTCATTTAGAGCCTGTTCTCATTCCTGTACGGCCCTAACTAACTATGTCATTTAGAGCCTGTTCTCATTCCTGTACGGCCCTAACTAACTATGTCATATAGAACCTGTTCTCTTTCCTGTACGGCCCTAACTAACCATATCATTTAGAGCCTGTTCTCATTGCTGTACGGCCCTAATTAACCATATCATTTAGAGCCTGTTCTCATTGCTGTACGGCCCTAGCCGACCGTGTCATTTAGAGCCTGTTCTCATTCCTGTACGGCCCTAACTAACCATATCATTTAGAGCCTGTTCTCATTCCTGTACGGCCCTAGCCGACCGTGTCATTTAGAGCCTGTTCTCATTCCTGTACGGCCCTAACTGTCATTTAGAGCCTGTTCTCATTCCTGTACGGCCCTAACTAACTATGTCATTTAGAGCCTGTTCTCATTCCTGTACGGCCCTAACTAACCATATCATTTAGAGCCTGTTCTCATTCCTGTACGGCCCTAGCCGACCGTGTCATTTAGAGCCTGTTCTCATTGCTGTACGGCCCCAACTAACCATATCATTTAGCGCCTGTTGTCATTGCTGTACGGCCCTAGCCGACCGTGTCATTTAGAGCCTGTTCTCATTGCTGTACGGCCCTAGCCGACCGTGTCATTTAGAGCCTGTTCTCATTGCTGTACGGCCCTAGCCGACCGTGTCATTTAGAGCCTGTTCTCATTCCTGTACGGCCCTAACTAACCATATCATTTAGAGCCTGTTCTCATTGCTGTACGGCCCTAACTAACCATATCATTTAGAGCCTGTTCTCTTTGCTGTACGGCCCTAACTAACCATATCATTTAGAGCCTGTTCTCATTCCTGTACGGCCCTAGCCGACCGTGTCATTTAGAGCCTGTTCTCATTCCTGTACGGCCCTAGCCGACCGTGTCATTTAGAGCCTGTTCTCATTCTTGTACGGCCCTAACTGACCATATCATTTAGAGCCTGTTCTCATTGCTGTACGACCCTAACTAACCATATCATTTAGAGCCTGTTCTCATTGCTGTACGGCCCTAGCCGACCGTGTCATTTAGAGCCTGTTCTCATTGCTGTACGGCCCTAGCCGACCGTGTCATTTAGAGCCTGTTCTCATTGCTGTACGGCCCTAGCCGACCGTGTCATTTAGAGCCTGTTCTCATTGCTGTACGGCCCTAGCCGACCGTGTCATTTAGAGCCTGTTCTCATTGCTGTACGGCCCTAACTAACCATATCATTTAGAGCCTGTTCTCATTGCTGTACGGCCCTAGCCGACCGTGTCATTTAGAGCCTGTTCTCATTGCTGTACGGCCCTAGCCGACCGTGTCATTTAGAGCCTGTTCTCATTGCTGTACGGCCCTAGCCGACCGTGTCATTTAGAGCCTGTTCTCATTCCTGTACGGCCCTAACTAACTATGTCATTTAGAGCCTGTTCTCATTGCTGTACGGCCCTAGCCGACCGTGTCATTTAGAGCCTGTTCTCATTGTTGTACGGCCCTAACTAACCATATCATTTAGAGCCTGTTCTCATTGCTGTACGGCCCTAGCCGACCGTGTCATTTAGAGCCTGTTCTCATTCCTGTACGGCCCTAACTAACCATATCATTTAGAG
Organism: Oncorhynchus mykiss; assembly: GCF_013265735.2. NCBI lineage: Eukaryota > Metazoa > Chordata > Actinopteri > Salmoniformes > Salmonidae > Oncorhynchus > Oncorhynchus mykiss. The sequence continues at coordinate 87,440,900 of NC_048569.1, forward strand.
CCTGTTCTCATTCCTGTACGACCCTAGCCGACCGTGTCATTTAGAGCCTGTTCTCATTCCTGTACGGCCCTAACTAACCATATCATTTAGAGCCTGTTCTCATTCCTGTACGGCCCTAGCCGACCGTGTCATTTAGAGCCTGTTCTCATTCCTGTACGGCCCTAGCCGACCGTGTCATTTAGAGCCTGTTCTCATTCCTGTACGGCCCTAGCCGACCGTGTCATTTAGAGCCTGTTCTCATTCCTGTACGGCCCTAACTAACCATATCATTTAGAGCCTGTTCTCATTCCTGTACGGCCCTAGCCGACCGTGTCATTTAGAGCCTGTTCTCATTCCTGTACGGCCCTAGCCGACCGTGTCATTTAGAGCCTGTTCTCATTCCTGTACGGCCCTAGCCGACCGTGTCATTTAGAGCCTGTTCTCATTCTTGTACGGCCCTAACTGACCATATCATTTAGAGCCTGTTCTCATTGCTGTACGGCCCTAACTAACCATATCATTTAGAGCCTGTTCTCATTGCTGTACGGCCCTAGCCGACCGTGTCATTTAGAGCCTGTTCTCATTGCTGTACGGCCCTAGCCGACCGTGTCATTTAGAGCCTGTTCTCATTGCTGTACGGCCCTAGCCGACCGTGTCATTTAGAGCCTGTTCTCATTGCTGTACGGCCCTAACTAACCATATCATTTAGAGCCTGTTCTCATTGCTGTACGGCCCTAGCCGACCGTGTCATTTAGAGCCTGTTCTCATTCCTGTACGGCCCTAACTAACTATGTCATTTAGAGCCTGTTCTCATTGCTGTACGGCCCTAGCCGACCGTGTCATTTAGAGCCTGTTCTCATTGCTGTACGGCCCTAACTAACCATATCATTTAGAGCTTGTTCTCATTGCTGTACGGCCCTAGCCGACCGTGTCATTTAGAGCCTGTTCTCATTCCTGTACGGCCCTAGCCGACCGTGTCATTTAGAGCCTGTTCTCATTCCTGTACGGCCCTAGCCGACCGTGTCATTTAGAGCCTGTTCTCATTGCTGTACGGCCCTAGCCGACCGTGTCATTTAGAGCCTGTTCTCATTCCTGTACGGCCCTAACTAACCATATCATTTAGAGCCTGTTCTCATTCCTGTACGGCCCTAGCCGACCGTGTCATTTAGAGCCTGTTCTCATTCCTGTACGGCCCTAACTAACTGTCATTTAGAGCCTGTTCTCATTCCTGTACGGCCCTAACTAACTATGTCATTTAGAGCCTGTTCTCATTCCTGTACGGCCCTAACTAACCATGTCATTTAGAGCCTGTTCTCATTGCTGTACGGCCCTAACTAACCATATCATTTAGAGCCTGTTCTCATTCCTGTACGGCCCTAGCCGACCGTGTCATTTAGAGCCTGTTCTCATTCCTGTACGGCCCTAGCCGACCGTGTCATTTAGAGCCTGTTCTCATTCCTGTACGGCCCTAACTAACTATGTCATTTAGAGCCTGTTCTCATTGCTGTACGGCCCTAGCCGACCGTGTCATTTAGAGCCTGTTCTCATTGCTGTACGGCCCTAACTAACCATATCATTTAGAGCTTGTTCTCATTGCTGTACGGCCCTAGCCGACCGTGTCATTTAGAGCCTGTTCTCATTCCTGTACGGCCCTAGCCGACCGTGTCATTTAGAGCCTGTTCTCATTCCTGTACGGCCCTAGCCGACCGTGTCATTTAGAGCCTGTTCTCATTGCTGTACGGCCCTAGCCGACCGTGTCATTTAGAGCCTGTTCTCATTCCTGTACGGCCCTAACTAACCATATAATTTAGAGCCTGTTCTCATTCCTGTACGGCCCTAGCCGACCGTGTCATTTAGAGCCTGTTCTCATTCCTGTACGGCCCTAACTAACTGTCATTTAGAGCCTGTTCTCATTCCTGTACGGCCCTAACTAACTATGTCATTTAGAGCCTGTTCTCATTCCTGTACGGCCCTAACTAACCATGTCATTTAGAGCCTGTTCTCATTGCTGTACGGCCCTAACTAACCATATCATTTAGAGCCTGTTCTCATTCCTGTACGGCCCTAGCCGACCGTGTCATTTAGAGCCTGTTCTCATTCCTGTACGGCCCTAGCCGACCGTGTCATTTAGAGCCTGTTCTCATTCTTGTACGGCCCTAACTAACCATATCATTTAGAGCCTGTTCTCATTGCTGTACGGCCCTAACTAACCATATAATTTAGAGCCTGTTCTCATTGCTGTACGGCCCTAGCCGACCGTGTCATTTAGAGCCTGTTCTCATTGCTGTACGGCCCTAGCCGACCGTGTCATTTAGAGCCTGTTCTCATTGCTGTACGGCCCTAGCCGACCGTGTCATTTAGAGCCTGTTCTCATTGCTGTACGGCCCTAACTAACCATATCATTTAGAGCCTGTTCTCATTGCTGTACGGCCCTAGCCGACCGTGTCATTTAGAGCCTGTTCTCATTGCTGTACGGCCCTAGCCGACCGTGTCATTTAGAGCCTGTTCTCATTGCTGTACGGCCCTAGCCGACCGTGTCATTTAGAGCCTGTTCTCATTCCTGTACGGCCCTAACTAACTATGTCATTTAGAGCCTGTTCTCATTGCTGTACGGCCCTAGCCGACCGTGTCATTTAGAGCCTGTTCTCATTGCTGTACGGCCCTAACTAACCATATCATTTAGAGCTTGTTCTCATTGCTGTACGGCCCTAGCCGACCGTGTCATTTAGAGCCTGTTCTCATTCCTGTACGGCCCTAACTAACCATATCATTTAGAGCCTGTTCTCATTCCTGTACGGCCCTAGCCGACCGTGTCATTTAGAACCTGTTCTCATTGCTGTACGGCCCTAGCCGACCGTGTCATTTAGAGCCTGTTCTCATTCCTGTACGGCCCTAACTAACCATATCATTTAGAGCCTGTTCTCATTCCTGTACGGCCCTAGCCGACCGTGTCATTTAGAGCCTGTTCTCATTCCTGTACGGCCCTAACTAACTGTCATTTAGAGCCTGTTCTCATTCCTGTACGGCCCTAACTAACTGTCATTTAGAGCCTGTTCTCATTCCTGTACGGCCCTAACTAACTATGTCATTTAGAGCCTGTTCTCATTCCTGTACGGCCCTAACTAACCATATCATTTAGAGCCTGTTCTCATTCCTGTACGGCCCTAGCCGACCGTGTCATTTAGATCCTGTTCTCATTGCTGTACGGCCCTAGCCGACAGTGTCATTTAGAGCCTGTTCTCATTGCTGTACGGCCCTAACTAACCATATCATTTAGAGCCTGTTCTCATTGCTGTACGGCCCTAACTAAACATATCATTTAGAGCCTGTTCTCATTGCTGTACGGCCCCAACTAACCATATCATTTAGAGCCTGTTGTCATTGCTGTACGGCCCTAGCCGACCGTGTCATTTAGAGCCTGTTCTCATTGCTGTACGGCCCTAGCCGACCGTGTCATTTAGAGCCTGTTCTCATTGCTGTACGGCCCTAGCCGACCGTGTCATTTAGAGCCTGTTCTCATTCCTGTACGGCCCTAACTAACCATATCATTTAGAGCCTGTTCTCATTGCTGTACGGCCCTAACTAACCATATCATTTAGAGCCTGTTCTCTTTGCTGTACGGCCCTAACTAACCATATCATTTAGAGCCTGTTCTCATTCCTGTACGGCCCTAGCCGACCGTGTCATTTAGAGCCTGTTCTCATTCCTGTACGGCCCTAGCCGACCGTGTCATTTAGAGCCTGTTCTCATTCCTGTACGGCCCTAACTAAACATATCATTTAGAGCCTGTTCTCATTGCTGTACGGCCCTAACTAACCATATCATTTAGAGCCTGTTCTCATTCCTGTTCGGCCCTAACTAACCATATCATTTAGAGCCTGTTCTCATTCCTGTACGGCCCTAGCCCACCGTGTCATTTAGAGCCTGTTCTCATTCCTGTACGGCCCTAACTAACCATGTCATTTAGAGCCTGTTCTCATTCCTGTACTGCCCTAACTAACCATATCATTTAGAGCCTGTTCTCATTCCTGTATGGCCCTAGCCGACCGTGTCATTTAGAGCCTGTTCTCATTGCTGTACGGCCCTAGCCGACAGTGTCATTTAGAGCCTGTTCTCATTGCTGTACGGCCCTAACTAACCATATCATTTAGAGCCTGTTCTCATTGCTGTACGGCCCTAGCCGACCGTGTCATTTAGAGCCTGTTCTCATTGCTGTACGGCCCTAGCCGACCGTGTCATTTAGAGCCTGTTCTCATTGCTGTACGGCCCTAGCCGACCGTGTCATTTAGAGCCTGTTCTCATTCCTGTACGGCCCTAACTAACTATGTCATTTAGAGCCTGTTCTCATTGCTGTACGGCCCTAGCCGACCGTGTCATTTAGAGCCTGTTCTCATTGCTGTACGGCCCTAACTAACCATATCATTTAGAGCCTGTTCTCATTGCTGTACGGCCCTAGCCGACCGTGTCATTTAGAGCCTGTTCTCATTCCTGTACGGCCCTAACTAACCATATCATTTAGAGCCTGTTCTCATTCCTGTACGGCCCTAGCCGACCGTGTCATTTAGAGCCTGTTCTCATTCCTGTACGGCCCTAACTAACCATATCATTTAGAGCCTGTTCTCATTCCTGTACGGCCCTAGCCGACCGTGTCATTTAGAGCCTGTTCTCATTCCTGTACGGCCCTAGCCGACCGTGTCATTTAGAGCCTGTTCTCATTCCTGTACGGCCCTAACTAACCATATCATTTAGAGCCTGTTCTCATTGCTGTACGGCCCTAACTAACCATATCATTTAGAGCCTGTTCTCATTCCTGTACGGCCCTAACTAACCATATCATTTAGAGCCTGTTCTCATTCCTGTACGGCCCTAACTAACCATATCATTTAGAGCCTGTTCTCATTGCTGTACGGTCCTAACTAACCATATCATTTAGAGCCTGTTCTCATTCCTGTACGGCCCTAACTATGTCATTTAGAGCCTGTTCTCATTCCTGTACGGCCCTAACTAACTATGTCATTTAGAGCCTGTTCTCATTCCTGTACGGCCCTAACTAACTATGTCATTTAGAGCCTGTTCTCATTCCTGTACGGCCCTAACTAACTATGTCATTTAGAGCCTGTTCTCATTCCTGTACGGCCCTAACTAACCATATCATTTAGAGCCTGTTCTCATTCCTGTACGGCCCTAGCCGACCGTGTCATTTAGAGCCTGTTCTCAGTGCTGTACGGCCCTAGCCGACCGTGTCATTTAGAGCCTGTTCTCATTCCTGTACGGCCCTAACTAACCATATCATTTAGAGCCTGTTCTCATTCCTGTACGGCCCTAGCCGACCGTGTCATTTAGAGCCTGTTCTCATTCCTGTACGGCCCTAGCCGACCGTGTCATTTAGAGCCTGTTCTCATTCCTGTACGGCCCTAACTAACCATATCATTTAGAGCCTGTTCTCATTGCTGTACGGCCCTAACTAACCATATCATTTAGAGCCTGTTCTCATTCCTGTACGGCCCTAACTAACCATATCATTTAGAGCCTGTTCTCATTGCTGTACGGCCCTAATTAACCATATCATTTAGAGCCTGTTCTCATTGCTGTACGGCCCTAGCCGACCGTGTCATTTAGAGCCTGTTCTCATTCCTGTACGGCCCTAACTAACCATATCATTTAGAGCCTGTTCTCATTCCTGTACGGCCCTAGCCGACCGTGTCATTTAGAGCCTGTTCTCATTGCTGTACGGCCCTAACTAACCATATCATTTAGAGCCTGTTCTCATTGCTGTACGGCCCTAGCCGACCGTGTCATTTAGAGCCTGTTCTCATTGCTGTACGGCCCTAGCCGACCGTGTCATTTAGAGCCTGTTCTCATTGCTGTACGGCCCTAGCCGACCGTGTCATTTAGAGCCTGTTCTCATTCCTGTACGGCCCTAACTAACTATGTCATTTAGAGCCTGTTCTCATTGCTGTACGGCCCTAGCCGACCGTGTCATTTAGAGCCTGTTCTCATTGCTGTACGGCCCTAACTAACCATATCATTTAGAGCCTGTTCTCATTGCTGTACGGCCCTAGCCGACCGTGTCATTTAGAGCCTGTTCTCATTCCTGTACGGCCCTAACTAACCATATCATTTAGAGCCTGTTCTCATTCCTGTACGGCCCTAGCCGACCGTGTCATTTAGAGCCTGTTCTCATTCCTGTACGGCCCTAGCCGACCGTGTCATTTAGAGCCTGTTCTCATTCCTGTACGGCCCTAACTAACCATATCATTTAGAGCCTGTTCTCATTGCTGTACGGCCCTAACTAACCATATCATTTAGAGCCTGTTCTCATTGCTGTACGGCCCTAACTAACCATATCATTTAGAGCCTGTTCTCATTCCTGTACGGCCCTAACTAACCATATCATTTAGAGCCTGTTCTCATTCCTGTACGGCCCTAACTAACCATATCATTTAGAGCCTGTTCTCATTGCTGTACGGTCCTAACTAACTATGTCATTTAGAGCCTGTTCTCATTCCTGTACGGCCCTAACTAACTATGTCATTTAGAGCCTGTTCTCATTCCTGTACGGCCCTAACTAACCATATCATTTAGAGCCTGTTCTCATTCCTGTACGGCCCTAGCCGACCGTGTCATTTAGAGCCTGTTCTCATTGCTGTACGGCCCTAGCCGACCGTGTCATTTAGAGCCTGTTCTCATTCCTGTACGGCCCTAACTAACCATATCATTTAGAGCCTGTTCTCATTCCTGTACGGCCCTAGCCGACCGTGTCATTTAGAGCCTGTTCTCATTCCTGTACGGCCCTAGCCGACCGTGTCATTTAGAGCCTGTTCTCATTCCTGTACGGCCCTAACTAACCATATCATTTAGAGCCTGTTCTCATTGCTGTACGGCCCTAACTAACCATATCATTTAGAGCCTGTTCTCATTGCTGTACGGCCCTAATTAACCATATCATTTAGAGCCTGTTCTCATTGCTGTACGGCCCTAGCCGACCGTGTCATTTAGAGCCTGTTCTCATTCCTGTACGGCCCTAACTAACCATATCATTTAGAGCCTGTTCTCATTCCTGTACGGCCCTAGCCGACCGTGTCATTTAGAGCCTGTTCTCATTGCTGTACGGCCCTAGCCGACCGTGTCATTTAGAGCCTGTTCTCATTCCTGTACGGCCCTAACTAACCATATCATTTAGAGCCTGTTCTCATTCCTGTACGGCCCTAGCCGACCGTGTCATTTAGAGCCTGTTCTCATTCCTGTACGGCCCTAACTAACTGTCATTTAGAGCCTGTTCTCATTCCTGTACGGCCCTAACTAACTATGTCATTTAGAGCCTGTTCTCATTCCTGTACGGCCCTAACTAACCATATCATTTAGAGCCTGTTCTCATTCCTGTACGGCCCTAGCCGACCGTGTCATTTAGAGCCTGTTCTCATTCCTGTACGGCCCTAGCCGACCGTGTCATTTAGAGCCTGTTCTCATTCTTGTACGGCCCTAACTAACCATATCATTTAGAGCCTGTTCTCATTGCTGTACGGCCCTAACTAACCATATCATTTAGAGCCTGTTCTCATTGCTGTACGGCCCTAGCCGACCGTGTCATTTAGAGCCTGTTCTCATTGCTGTACGGCCCTAGCCGACCGTGTCATTTAGAGCCTGTTCTCATTGCTGTACGGCCCTAGCCGACCGTGTCATTTAGAGCCTGTTCTCATTGCTGTACGGCCCTAACTAACCATATTTTTTAGAGCCTGTTCTCATTGCTGTACGGCCCTAGCCGACCGTGTCATTTAGAGCCTGTTCTCATTGCTGTACGGCCCTAGCCGACCGTGTCATTTAGAGCCTGTTCTCATTGCTGTACGGCCCTAGCCGACCGTGTCATTTAGAGCCTGTTCTCATTCCTGTACGGCCCTAACTAACTATGTCATTTAGAGCCTGTTCTCATTGCTGTACGGCCCTAGCCGACCGTGTCATTTAGAGCCTGTTCTCATTGCTGTACGGCCCTAACTAACCATATCATTTAGAGCTTGTTCTCATTGCTGTACGGCCCTAGCCGACCGTGTCATTTAGAGCCTGTTCTCATTCCTGTACGGCCCTAACTAACCATATCATTTAGAGCCTGTTCTCATTCCTGTACGGCCCTAGCCGACCGTGTCATTTAGAGCCTGTTCTCATTGCTGTACGGCCCTAGCCGACCGTGTCATTTAGAGCCTGTTCTCATTCCTGTACGGCCCTAACTAACCATATCATTTAGAGCCTGTTCTCATTCCTGTACGGCCCTAGCCGACCGTGTCATTTAGAGCCTGTTCTCATTCCTGTACGGCCCTAACTAACTATGTCATTTAGAGCCTGTTCTCATTCCTGTACAGCCCTAACTAACTGTCATTTAGAGCCTGTTCTCATTCCTGTACGGCCCTAACTAACTATGTCATTTAGAGCCTCTTCTCATTCCGGTACGGCCCTAACTAACCATATCATTTAGAGCCTGTTCTCATTCCTGTACGGCCCTAGCCGACCGTGTCATTTAGAGCCTGTTCTCATTCCTGTACGGCCCTAACTAACCATGTCATTTAGAGCCTGTTCTCATTCCTGTACTGCCCTAACTAACCATATCATTTAGAGCCTGTTCTCATTCCTGTATGGCCCTAGCCGACCGTGTCATTTAGAGCCTGTTCTCATTCCTGTACGGACCTAGCCGACCGTGTCATTTAGAGCCTGTTCTCATTCTTGTACGGCCCTAACTAACCATATCATTTAGAGCCTGTTCTCATTGCTGTACGGCCCTAACTAACCATATCATTTAGAGCCTGTTCTCATTGCTGTACGGCCCTAGCCGACCGTGTCATTTAGAGCCTGTTCTCATTGCTGTACGGCCCTAGCCGACCGTGTCATTTAGAGCCTGTTCTCATTGCTGTACGGCCCTAGCCGACCGTGTCATTTAGAGCCTGTTCTCATTCCTGTACGGCCCTAGCCGACCGTGTCATTTAGAGCCTGTTCTCATTGCTGTACGGCCCTAGCCGACCGTGTCATTTAGAGCCTGTTCTCATTCCTGTACGGCCCTAACTAACCATATCATTTAGAGCCTGTTCTCATTCCTGTACGGCCCTAGCCGACCGTGTCATTTAGAGCCTGTTCTCATTCCTGTATGGCCCTAACTAACTATGTCATTTAGAGCCTGTTCTCATTCCTGTACGGCCCTAACTAACTATGTCATTTAGAGCCTGTTCTCATTCCTGTACGGCCCTAACTAACTATGTCATTTAGAGCCTGTTCTCATTCCTGTACGGCCCTAACTAACCATATCATTTAGAGCCTGTTCTCATTCCTGTACGGCCCTAGCCGACCGTGTCATTTAGAGCCTGTTCTCATTCCTGTACGGCCCTAGCCGACCGTGTCATTTAGAGCCTGTTCTCATTCCTGTACGGCCCTAGCCGACCGTGTCATTTAGAGCCTGTTCTCATTCCTGTACGGCCCTAACTAACCATATCATTTAGAGCCTGTTCTCATTCCTGTATGGCCCTAACTAACCATATCATTTAGAGCCTGTTCTCATTGCTGTACGGCCCTAACTAACCATATCATTTAGAGCCTGTTCTCATTGCTGTACGGCCCTAACTAACCATATCATTTAGAGCCTGTTCTCATTCCTGTAAGGCCCTAACTAACTATGTCATTTAGAGCCTGTTCTCATTCCTGTACGGCCCTAACTAACTATGTCATTTAGAGCCTGTTCTCATTCCTGTACGGCCCTAACTAACTATGTCATTTAGAGCCTGTTCTCATTCCTGTATGGCCCTAACTAACTATGTCATTTAGAGCCTGTTCTCATTCCTGTACGGCCCTAACTAACCATATCATTTAGAGCCTGTTCTCATTCCTGTACGGCCCTAGCCGACCGTGTCATTTAGAGCCTGTTCTCATTCCTGTACGGCCCTAACTAACCATGTCATTTAGAGCCTGTTCTCATTCCTGTACTGCCCTAACTAACCATATCATTTCGAGCCTGTTCTCATTCCTGTATGGCCCTAGCCGACCGTGTCATTTAGAGCCTGTTCTCATTGCTGTACGGCCCTAGCCGACCGTGTCATTTAGAGCCTGTTCTCATTGCTGTACGGCCCTAGCCGACCGTGTCATTTAGAGCCTGTTCTCATTGCTGTACGGCCCTAGCCGACCGTGTCATTTAGAGCTTGTTCTCATTGCTGTACGGCCCTAACTAACCATGTCATTTAGAGCCTGTTCTCATTGCTGTACGGCCCTAGCCGACCGTGTCATTTAGAGCCTGTTCTCATTGCTGTACGGCCCTAGCCGACCGTGTCATTTAGAGCCTGTTCTCATTGCTGTACGGCCCTAGCCGACCATGTCATTTAGAGCCTGTTCTCATTCCTGTACTGCCCTAACTAACCATATCATTTAGAGCCTGTTCTCGTTCCTGTATGGCCCTAGCCGACCGTGTCATTTAGAGCCTGTTCTCATTCCTGTACGGCCCTAACTAACCATATCATTTAGAGCCTGTTCTCATTGCTGTACGGCCCTAACTAACCATATCATTTAGAGCCTGTTCTTATTCCTGTACGGCCCTAACTAACCATATCATTTAGAGCCTGTTCTCATTCCTGTACGGCCCTAGCCGACCGTGTCATTTAGAGCCTGTTCTCATTCCTGTACGGCCCTAGCCGACCGTGTCATTTAGAGCCTGTTCTCATTGCTGTACGGCCCTAACTAACCATATCATTTAGAGCCTGTTCTCATTGCTGTACGGCCCTAGCCGACCGTGTCATTTAGAGCCTGTTCTCATTGCTGTACGGCCCTAACTAACCATATCATTTAGAGCCTGTTCTCATTGCTGTACGGCCCTAGCCGACCGTGTCATTTAGAGCCTGTTCTCATTGCTGTACGGCCCTAGCCGACCGTGTCATTTAGAGCCTGTTCTCATTCCTGTACGGCCCTAGCCGACCGTGTCATTTAGAGCCTGTTCTCATTGCTGTACGGCCCTAGCCAACCGTGTCATTTAGAGCCTGTTCTCATTGCTGTACGGCCCTAGCCGACCGTGTCATTTAGAGCCTGTTCTCATTGCTGTACGGCCCTAACTAACCATATCATTTAGAGCCTGTTCTCATTGCTGTACGGCCCTAGCCGACCGTGTCATTTAGAGCCTGTTCTCATTGCTGTACGGCCCTAGCTAACCATATCATTTAGAGCCTGTTCTCATTCCTGTACGGCCCTAACTAACCATGTCATTTAGAGCCTGTTCTCATTCCTGTATGGCCCTAACTAACCATATCATTTAGAGCCTGTTCTCATTCCTGTACGGCCCTAGCCGACCGTGTCATTTAGAGCCTGTTCTCATTGCTGTACGGCCCTAGCCGACCGTGTCATTTAGAGCCTGTTCTCATTCCTGTACGGCCCTAACTAACTATGTCATTTAGAGCCTGTTCTCATTGCTGTACGGCCCTAGCCGACCGTGTCATTTAGAGCCTGTTCTCATTGCTGTACGGCCCTAGCCGACCGTGTCATTTAGAGCCTGTTCTCATTGCTGTACGGCCCTAACTAACCATATAATTTAGAGCCTGTTCTCATTGCTGTACGGCCCTAGCCGACCGTGTCATTTAGAGCCTGTTCTCATTCCTGTACGGCCCTAGCCGACCGTGTCATTTAGAGCCTGTTCTCATTGCTGTACGGCCCTAGCCGACCGTGTCATTTAGAGCCTGTTCTCATTGCTGTACGGCCCTAGCCGACCGTGTCATTTAGAGCCTGTTCTCATTCCTGTACGGCCCTAACTAACCATATCATTTAGAGCCTGTTCTCATTCCTGTACGGCCCTAGCCGACCGTGTCATTTAGAGCCTGTTCTCATTCCTGGACGGCCCTAGCCGACCGTGTCATTTAGAGCCTGTTCTCATTGCTGTACGGCCCTAACTAACCATATCATTTAGAGCCTGTTCTCATTGCTGTACGGCCCTAGCCGACCGTGTCATTTAGAGCCTGTTCTCATTGCTGTACGGCCCTAACTAACCATATCATTTAGAGCCTGTTCTCATTGCTGTACGGCCCTAGCCGACCGTGTCATTTAGAGCCTGTTCTCATTGCTGTACGGCCCTAGCCGACCGTGTCATTTAGAGCCTGTTCTCATTCCTGTACGGCCCTAGCCGACCGTGTCATTTAGAGCCTGTTCTCATTGCTGTACGGCCCTAGCCAACCGTGTCATTTAGAGCCTGTTCTCATTGCTGTACGGCCCTAGCCGACCGTGTCATTTAGAGCCTGTTCTCATTGCTGTACGGCCCTAACTAACCATATCATTTAGAGCCTGTTCTCATTGCTGTACGGCCCTAGCCGACCGTGTCATTTAGAGCCTGTTCTCATTGCTGTACGGCCCTAGCTAACCATATCATTTAGAGCCTGTTCTCATTCCTGTACGGCCCTAACTAACCATGTCATTTAGAGCCTGTTCTCATTCCTGTATGGCCCTAACTAACCATATCATTTAGAGCCTGTTCTCATTCCTGTACGGCCCTAGCCGACCGTGTCATTTAGAGCCTGTTCTCATTGCTGTACGGCCCTAGCCGACCGTGTCATTTAGAGCCTGTTCTCATTCCTGTACGGCCCTAACTAACTATGTCATTTAGAGCCTGTTCTCATTGCTGTACGGCCCTAGCCGACCGTGTCATTTAGAGCCTGTTCTCATTGCTGTACGGCCCTAGCCGACCGTGTCATTTAGAGCCTGTTCTCATTGCTGTACGGCCCTAACTAACCATATAATTTAGAGCCTGTTCTCATTGCTGTACGGCCCTAGCCGACCGTGTCATTTAGAGCCTGTTCTCATTCCTGTACGGCCCTAGCCGACCGTGTCATTTAGAGCCTGTTCTCATTGCTGTACGGCCCTAGCCGACCGTGTCATTTAGAGCCTGTTCTCATTGCTGTACGGCCCTAGCCGACCGTGTCATTTAGAGCCTGTTCTCATTCCTGTACGGCCCTAACTAACCATATCATTTAGAGCCTGTTCTCATTCCTGTACGGCCCTAGCCGACCGTGTCATTTAGAGCCTGTTCTCATTCCTGGACGGCCCTAGCCGACCGTGTCATTTAGAGCCTGTTCTCAATACTTCTGTAGATGTTTATTACTGTGCAGCCCTGACACTTTAACAGCTGTTGATTCCTAAAACCAACCATTCAACTCTGGCTCTGTTATGCCTGTTGTGTTTCCTATGCAGGTCCCCGGACTTCCATGATGAGGTGAAGATCAAGCTGCCGGCCTCTCTGACTGACCACCACCATGTCCTGTTCACCTTCTACCATGTCAGCTGCCAGCAGAAACAGAACACCCCCCTGGAAACCCCTGTGGGATACACGGTAACCACTGTGGACACGCGTGGAAATGCACATGCATGTACACACACACACGTGCGCACACTATGCACAATGATATCTGCACGTGCATGACACAAACACACACACGTGCGCACACTATGCACAATTATATCTGCATGTGCACGTGCATGACACACAGGCGTGTGTGCAAGCAAACGTAACATGCACACGCACCTCATACGAGCACACGTGTATAAACATTAACATGCCTTTATTGTTTTTCTCTCCTTCCTCAGTGGATCCCCATGCTTCAGAATGGACGCCTGCGTACAGGAAGCTTCTGTCTGCCGGTGTCTCTTGAGAAACCTCCCCAGTCCTACTCTGTTCTCTCACCTGACGTTCCTCTCCCTGGGATGAAATGGGTGGATAACCACAGAGGGGTGTTCAACGTTGAAGTGACATCTGTTTCCACCGTCCACACGCAGGTATAGCCCGTCACAACCGTACTTTTCATGGCATACCGAAACATTTCTATTTGTTCCATACTAGAATATGAAAACCCGGTGTGGTCCTAGAATTGTTGGTACTTTTGGGACTTCTGTCAAATGTCTCACGTTCTTTACTGATTTGAGAGAGGATCAAGTCTATCAGCACAGCTGATGTCCCTGCTCAGTGACTGCTCCGTGTACTCATGGCTAGCTCTAGTCTGTCCTGAGGAACCACTGGGAGTCTGGACTGTGTCATGTTAGCTCCTCTCTCATACTGACTCTAGTCTGTCCTGGGGAACCACTGGGAGTCTGGACTGTGTCATGTTAGCTCCTCTCTCATACTGACTCTAGTCTGTCCTGGGGAACCACTGGGAGTCTGGACTGTGTCATGTTAGCTCCTCTCTCATACTGACTCTATTCTGTCCTGGGGAACCACTGGGAGTCTGGACTGTATCATGTTAGCTCCTCTCTCATACTGACTCTAGTCTGTCCTGAGGAACCACTGGGAGTCTGGACTGTGTCATGTTAGCTCCTCTCTCATACTGACTCTAGTCTGTCCTGAGGAACCACTGGGAGTCTGGACTGTATCATGTTAGCTCCTCTCTCATACTGACTCTAGTCTGTCCTGAGGAACCACTGGGAGTCTGGACTGTATCATGTTAGCTCCTCTCTCATACTGACTCTAGTCTGTCCTGGGGAACCACTGGGAGTCTGGACTGTATCATGTTAGCTCCTCTCTCATACTGACTCTAGTCTGTCCTGAGGAACCACTGGGAGTCTGGACTGTATCATGTTAGCTCCTCTCTCATACTGACTCTAGTCTGTCCTGAGGAACCACTGGGAGTCTGGACTGTATCATATTAGCTCCTCTCTCATACTGACTCTAGTCTGTCCTGAGGAACCACTGGGAGTCTGGACTGTATCATGTTAGCTCCTCTCTCATACTGACTCTAGTCTGTCCTGAGGAACCACTGGGAGTCTGGACTGCGTCATGTTAGTTAACACACTTGAATAATGCAACACGTCATGTGGAAATGTTGAATCCGTTCATTACTGTAAGCAAAACAAACTATACAGCTGAAACTAACATTAGTTTCCTTCCCTAGTACCTTGTTTGTGATGATATACGAACCATAACGCAAAAATATAACTGATTTCAAAGTTAATTGTCATCAAATACTTTACATTCACTTCATCTTCCCCCACCTCACGTCTCTCCCAGTCAAGACCTTATTTGCTCAAGCCTCAAGCTAACTGTGTGTGAGAATGACATCATGGGGCTTAAAGAGACGGTGCACACTTTTATAAAAGAAGAGTGTTCTTCTATTCAAATGTTATTGACCAGTGCAATAAAATGAGTCCCAAATGGAAGGGAAACATTGTTTTTCATCTGTAGCACCATGAAATCAGCCAAAACAAGCTCATTGCATGAAAACAGGCCTATTGAATGAATATGCACTTACATGTATTTGGGGCGGCAGGTGCTTAGCCTGGTGGTTAGAGGCAGGTAGCCTGGTGGTTAGAGGCAGGTAGCCTGGTGGTTAGAGCGTTGGACTAGTAACTGAAAGGTTGCAAGATCAAGTCCCCGAGATGACAACGTAAAAATATGCCGTTCTGCCCCTGAACAAGACAGTTAACCCACTGTTCCTAGGCCGCCATTGTAAATAAGAATTTGTTCTTAACTGACTTACCTAGTTAAATAAAGGTCAAATAAATAAATATAAAATAAAATGTATTTGTCACATAGCAGATGTTAATGCGAGTGTAGCGAAATGCTTGTGCTTCTAGTTGCGACAATGCAGTAAGACAGTAGTTTTGGAATTGTTAGTTAGATTACTTGTTATTACTGCGTTGTCGGAACTAGAAGCACAAGCATTTCGCTACACTCGCATTAACATCTGCTAACCATGTGTATGTGACAAATAAAATTTGATTTGATTTTAATAAACAATGAGTAACCTAACAATTCCAAAACTACTTTCTTATACACACAAGTGTAAAGGGATAAAGAATATGTACATAAAGATATATGAATGAGTGATGGTACAGAGCGGCATAGGCAAGATGCAGTAGATGGTATAGAGTACAGTATATACATATGAGATGAGTAATGTAGGGTATGTAAACAAAGTGGCATGTGATACATGTATTACATAAAGATGCAGTAGATGATATTGAGTACAGTATATACCAATGAGATGAGTATGTAAACAAAGTGGCATAGTTAAAGTGGCTAGTGATACATGTATTACATAAAGATGCAGTAGATGATATAGAGTACAGTATATCCATATGAGGTTAGTAATGTAGGGTATGTAAACATTATATTAAGTGGCTAGTGATATATTTGACATAAATTTCCATCAATTCCCATTATTAAAGTGGCTGGAGTTGAGTCAGTGTGTTGGCAGCAGCCACTCAATGTTAGTGGTGGCTGTTTAACAGTCTGATGGCCTTGAGATAGAAGCTGTTTTTCAGTCTCTCGGTCCCTGCTTTGATGCACCTGTACTGACCTCGCCTTCTGGATGATAGCGGGGTGAACAGGCAGTGGCTCGGGTGGTTGTTGTCCTTGATGATCTTTATGGCCTTCCTGTGACATCGGGTGGTCTAGGTGTCCTGGAGGGCAGGTAGGTTGCCCCCGGTGATGCGTTGTGCAGACCTCACTACCCTCTGGAGAGCCTTACGGTTTACAGTTGTGGGCGGAGCAGTTGCCGTACCAGGCGGTGATACAGCCCGCCAGGATGCTCTCGATTGTGCATCTGTAGAAGTTTGTGAGTGTTTTTGGTGACAAGCCAAATTTCTTCAGCCTCCTGAGGTTGATCCACCAGTGTTGTGGATCAGTGGGGTGGAGATGTTGTTACCTACCCTCACCACCTGGGGGCGACCTGTCAGGAAGTCCAGTACCCAGTTGCACAGGGCGGGGTTGAGACCCATGGTCTCGAGCTTGATGACGAGTTTGGAGGGTACTAGGGTGTTAAATGCTGAGCAGTAGGCGATGAACAGCATTCTCACATAGATATTCCTCTTGTTCAGATGGGTTAGGGCAGTGTGAAGTGTGGTTGAGATTGCATCGTCTGTGGACCTATTTGGGCGGTAAGCAAATTGGAGTGGGTCTAGGGTGTCAGGTAGGGTGGAGGTGATATGGTCCTTGACTAGTCTCTCAAAGCACTTCATGATGACTGAAGTGAGTGCTACGGGGCGATAGTGAGTTACCTTAGCTTTCTTGGGAACAGGGACAATGGTGGCCCTCTTGAAGCATGTGGGAACAGCAGACTGGGATAAGGATTGATTGAATATGTCCGTAAACACACCAGCCAGCTGGTCTGTGCATGCTCTGAGGACGCGGCTGGGGATGCCATCTGGCCCTGCAGCCTTGCGAGGGTTAACACGCTTAAATGTTTTCCTCACGTAGGCTGCAGTGAAGGAGAGTCCGCAGGTTTTGGTTGTGGGCCGTGTCAGTGGCACTGTATTGTCCTCAAAGTGGGAAAAAAAGTTAATTAGTCTGCCGGGGAGCAAGACATCCTGGTACGTGACGGGGCTGGTTTTCTTTTTGTAATCCGTGATTGACTGTAGACCCTGCCACATACCTCTTGTGTCTGAGCCGTTGAATTGTGACTCTACTTGGTCTCTATACTGACGCTTAGCTTGTTTGATTGCCTTTCGGAGGGAATAGCTACACTGTTTGTATTCGGTCATGTTTCCGGTCACCTTTCCCTGGTTAAAAGCAGTGGTTCGCGCTTTCAGTTTCACGCGAATGCTGCCATCAATCCACGATTTCTGGTTTGGGAATGTTTTAATCGTTGCTATGGGAACGACATCGTCAATGCACTGTCTAATGAACTCATTCACCGAATCAGCGTATTCGTCAATGTTGTTGGACGCAATACGAAACATATCCCAGTCCGCGTGATGGAAACAGTCTTGAAGCGTGGAATCAGATTGGTCGGACCAGCGTTGAACAGACCTGAGCGTGGGAGTTTCTTGTTTTAGTTTCTGTCTGTAGGCAGGGAGCAACAAAATATTGTGAATAGACCTAGACTACATCTTGATTTACCCAGTTTATCAATAGATTTACCATTCTATTAATATGGTGATGTATGGTGAGTATGGTGGTACTAAACCTGTTATCAGTGTCGAAGTCAAAAGTGGTACGATGACAACTAGGGCTGCTATGGTGACTGTATCAACACCACACCGGCAGTCATGACTGCAGTAAAATTCTATGTGACGGTAATGTCGTCTTATGCACTCGGGACATGTTAGTAGTACCCAACTTGCTAACGATAATCAGTTTGCTAATGGCCTGGTACTCGGGGCTATATTGTCCATCAACACTCTAATAACATCAGACATCATTGAAACAGTATCCTGGTTTTAATACCTTTTACTCCCTTCCTCCTGATCAATTTGAAAAAAAGGTTGAAACTGAGTGGAAAACATGGTCATTGTGGATGTTGTTTCAAAGCCAAGCTCTTTCTAAGCTGAGGATGAATTGAAATCACCCATATGCATATTAGAGTTTATGCATAGGCCTATATACACTACAAAAGTATATGGACACCTGCTCATCGAACATCTCATTCCAAAATCATGGGCATCATGGGTCCCCCCTTTGCTGCTATAAGTCTCCACTCTTCTAGGAAGGCATTCCACTAGATGTTGGAATATTGCTGCAGAAATTTGCTTCCGTTCAGTCACGAGCTTAGTCAGGTCGGGGACTGATGTAGGCCGATTAGGTCTGGCTGGCAGTCGGCATTCCAATTCATCCCAAAGGTGTTAGATGAGGTTGAGGTCAGGGCTTTGTGCAGGCCAGTCAAGTTCTTCCACACCGATCTCGACAAACCATTTCTGTATGGACCTCACTTTGTGCATGGGGCATTGTCATGCTGAAACAGGAAAGTAACTATTGTTACAAAGTTGGAAGCACAGAATTGTCTGGAATGTCAGTGTAGTGTTAAGATTTCCCTTCACTGGAACTAAGGGGCCTGAACCATGAAAAACAATTCCTCCTCCACCAAACTTTACAGTTGGCACTATGCATTCGGGCAGGTATCGTCCTCCTGGCATCTGCCAAATCCAGATTCGTCCATCGGGCTGCCAGATGGTGAAGCGTGATTCGTCACTCCAGAGAATGCGTTTACTCTGCTCCAGAGTCCAATGGTGGCGAGCTTTACATCACTCCAGCCGACGCTTGGCATTGAGCATGGTGATCTTAGGATTGTGTGCGGCTGCATGGCCATGGAAACCCATTTCATGAAGCTCCCGATGAACAGTTCTTGTGCTGACGTTGCTTCCAGAGGCAGTTTGGAACTCGCTAGTGAGTGTTGCAACCGAGGACAGATTTTTACGTGCTACGTGTTTCAGCACTCGGTGGTCCTGTTCTGTGTGCTTGTGTGGCCTACCACTTCGCGACTGAGCTGTTGTTGCTCCTAGACGTTTCCACATCACAATAACAGCACTTACAGTTGACCTGGGCAGCTCTAGCAGGGCAGAAATTTGAACTGACTTGCTGGAAAGGTGACATCCTGTGACGGTGCTGCGCTGAAAGTCACTGAGCTCTTCAGTACGGACAATTCTACTGCCAGTGTTTTTCTATGGAGATTGATTCGCTGTATGCGCAAATGTATGCAGCTGTCCGCAACGGGTGTGGCTGAAAAAGCTGAATCCACTAATTTGAACAATTCAGATTTAGCGTACAATTATAGTGAATTTGTATTTGATTTTGAATAGCCTAGTAAAAGGAGTTATATACATTTTTAAATCATAATTAATGTAAAGACACATGACCTTTTTAAGCTACAGAAGATCTCACTGCCGTGAATGTCTTTCTCCTCCCCTCCTTCATTCCATTCTCCAGCGTGCAGAGGGGCTGTCAACAGATTCATGAAGTATGCTTTGTTGTGAAAACATGTTACTGTTGAAGTTTCATTTGGTTTCCCAAATGAAGCACTGGGTAGCTGCAGGAACAGGGTTGGAGAGCCTATGGCAGAATATCCCCTGTCACTGCAGTGAAATTACCAGAGCAGCCTACCAACATGAGTGAAAAACGTACCGGTGCGCTGTATCTGTGTTAGATATCAGACCATCAGAGACAGACAGACTAGCCCAGAGTGGGAGGAGTAATGTGTCCCTCAGTTCATTAGTGGTTGAACTTCACTTGTGTTATTTAGTAGAGCCCCCTCCATCTCTCTGTTCTGTTTGCTGTCCAAGGTGGGGGGGTGGGGGGGGGGGGGGGGGGGGGGGGGACTGGGTTGAAGAGGGTGAGTGTTTTCCCAGCAGCTTAGCCTGGTGCTAATGTGATCATAAATCACTTGGTCTATGTGGATGAGACTGAGCTGGGCTCAACTCTACTGTAGTCTCTATACGTGGGCTGGAACCACAGAGCACACAGTTATAGCACTTTCATTATGTAGTGGGAGCTCACATTTATTTCCCTTCTATTGAAGCTTGGCTTTCTTTGTGTCCTTTCATTCCTCCCTTCCTTTTCCTCTCTCTCTCTCTCTCTCTCTCTCTCTCTCTCTCTCTCTCTCTCTCTCTCTCTCTCTCTCTCTCTCTCTCTCTCTCTCTCGCTCTCTCTCTCTCTCTCTCTCTCTCGCTCTCTCTCTCTCTCTCTCTCTCTCTCTCTCTCTCTCTCTCTCTCTCTCTCTCGCTCTCTCTCGCTCTCTCTCGCTCTCTCTCGCTCTCTCTCGCTCTCTCTCGCTCTCTCTCGCTCTCTCTCGCTCTCTCTCGCTCTCTCTCGCTCTCTCTCGCTCTCTCTCGCTCTCTCTCGCTCGCTCTCGCTCTCTCTCGCTCGCTCGCTCTCGCTCTCTCTCGCTCTCTCTCGCTCTCGCTCTCTCTCGCTCTCGCTCTCTCTCGCTCTCTCTCGCTCTCTCTCGCTCTCTCTCGCTCTCTCTCGCTCTCTCTCGCTCTCTCTCTCTCTCTCTCTTTTTTACCTCCCTCCCTCCCTCCTTCCTTCCTTCCACCAGGACCAGTACCTGGATAAGTTCTTTGCGTTGGTGCATGCCCTGGACGAGCACATGTTCCCTGTGCGGATTGGAGACGTGCGCATCATGGAGAATAACCTGGAGGCGGAGCTAAAGTCCAGCATCGCAGCACTAAACTCCTCCCAGCTGGAGCCCATCGTCCGATTCCTCCACCTCCTATTGGACAAGCTGGTGGTGCTGGTGGTGCGGCCGCCCGTCATCGCAGGACAGATAGGTTTACTATCCCCTTTAACCTAAGCCTAGTGTAACCTAAGCCTAGCTGTACAACTTAGGCCTTGTGTGAACTATAATATAACCCTCCATTTAATTCAAAAAAATAACATTAAAAGGAAAGAAATGTAACCCCCTAAACTGTGTTTGTAACCCTACCACTACGTATTCTAAACTACTAAACGGCAAGGGATTGCTGCCACTGACTGTACTGTCTCTTACTACGATGTACTGTACCGTCTAGTCCTAAGTATGTGTGTTCCTGTCTGTCTTTGTGTGTTTATAGTGAATCTGGGCCAGGCCTCGTTCGAGGTGATGGCATCCATAGTGAATCGGCTCCACAAGTACCTAGACACCAGTCAGGACATGCACGGCAGAAACGGTCTGCTCTCCTCTTATATATACTACGTCTTCAGACTGCCCAACATGGACCCCAACTTCCCCTCACCAGGTACACTGTCTGTTCTTGTTTACGTTCGATCTGTTTTACTTCTGTTAAATTCATTACATCCAGGTCATAAAGACTATTGGCTACGTCAGGCGACTTTAGGAAAATAGCGTTTATCAGAAGCAGCAAGTGTCCTCACCCTCCGTTCCTGACTTCCATTGTTTTGTTCCATGTGTGTTTTTTGTCTCAGGTCCTGGAGGGCTGGGTGGTTCAGTCCACTATGCCACCATGGCCAGGTCCGCCCAGCGACCAGCTAGCCTAAACCTCAACCGCTCCCGTAGCCTTAGCAACAGTAACCCGGACATCTCCGGAACACCCACGTCCCCTGACGACGAGGTCCGCTCCATCATCGGCAGTAAGGTAAGAGACACCCCACAGACCAGACCTCTGGCATACATTATGTTCTGTTTGTCAGTACTTTTGGGGTACAGTCAGTCCTCCGCGTCTGTGGTTTAGACCTCTACTTTCAATGAGAGAATAATCTATTCTGAATGATACTATATGGAGAGCAATATTTAGGGGTAGCAGGGCTCCAGACCATTTAGTCGCATTTTACAACCCTTTGTCTTGGCTGTGGAGTAAAATGTTTAATTGATTGCACTGGTGCAATCTGCACAATTCTACCTGGTCACCTCAATTCACCATTTTTGTGCTGATAAAACCATGATTTGATCAAATAGGAAAGTGCGTTATCCTCATGATTCCTGTAATGAAACCCCCGAGCCTGTTTTGCTTGGGCCGGCTGCTATAGACCAAATGAGCGAGTCCCTCACACTCTCTCTACCCTTCGTGCACCCTGAAAAATGCGTTCTGATTGGGTAACATTTCTATATGCAATTGTATAAAAAAACACAACTTTAGAAGCGACTACTGTTCAAGAGAGGAGGGTCTCAGCTTTCTGTAGGTATAATTTTGTTTTCTCAGCTCTCAATATTGAGCTCAAAGCACAATGCTTTACAATCGAGGTATCTGATATGGCTTTGAAATACGGAGTTCGCATCAGCCATCGCAAGTGCGCTATTATACCAAGGGTTACTACCGATGCAACCTTTGTAAAAATGTTTAGGACTTTCAATTTAATGTTTGATTAATTAATGGCTACTAAAAAATAAAAAAATATATAATAAAAAAAAAAAATTGTCAAATTGTATTTGTCACATACACATGGTTAGCAGATGTTAATGCGAGTGTAGGGAAATGCTTGTGCTTCTAGTTCCGACAATGCAGTAATAACCAACAAGTAATCTAACTAACAATTCCAAAACTACTGTCTTATACACAGTGTAAGGGGATAAAGAATATGTACATAAGGATATATGAATGAGTGATGGTACAAAGCAGCATAGGCAGGATACAGTAGATGGTATCGAGTACAGTATATACATGAGGTGAGTATGTAAACAAAGTGGCATAGTTAAAGTGGCTAGTGATACATGTATTACATAAGGATGCAGTCGATGATATAGAGTACAGTATATACGTATGCATATGAGATGAATAATGTAGGGTAAGTAACATTATATAAGGTAGCATTGTTTAAAGTGGCTAGTGATATATTTACATCATTTCCCATCAATTCCCATTATTAAAGTGGCTGGAGTTGAGTCAGTGTCAGTGTCAGTGTGTTGGCAGCAGCCACTCAATGTTAGTGGTGGCTGTTTAACAGTCTGATGGCCTTGAGATAGAAGCTGTTTTTCAGTCTCTCGGTCCCAGATGCTGTCTGTGTGAGTGGACCAATTCAGTTTGTCTGTGATGTGTATGCCGAGGAACTTAAAACTTGCTACCCTCTCCACTACTGTTCCATCGATGTGGATAGGGGGGTGTTCCCTCTGCTGTTTCCTGAAGTCCACAATCATCTCCTTAGTTTTGTTAACGTTGAGTGAGGTTATTTTCCTGACACCACACTCCGAGGGCCCTCACCTCCTCCCTGTAGGCCGTCTCGTCGTTGTTGGTAATCAAGCCTACCACTGTTGTGTCGTCCGCAAACTTGATGATTGAGTTGGAGGCGTGCGTGGCCACGCAGTCGTGGGTGAACAGGGAGTACAGGAGAGGGCTCAGAACGCACCCTTGTGGGGCCCCAGTGTTGAGGATCAGCGGGGTGGAGATGTTGTTGCCTACCCTCACCACCTGGGGGCGGCCCGTCAGGAAGTCCAGTACCCAGTTGCACAGGGCGGGGTCGAGACCCAGGGTCTCGAGCTTGATGACGAGCTTGGAGGGTACTATGGTTTTGAATGCCGAGCTGTAGTCGATGAACAGCATTCTCACATAGGTATTCCTCTTGTCCAGATGGGTTAGGGCAGTGTGCAGTGTGGTTGAGATTGCATCGTCTGTGGACCTATTTGGGCGGTAAGCAAATTGGAGTGGGTCTAGGGTGTCGGGTAGGGTGGAGGTGATATGGTCCTTGACTAGTCTCTCAAAGCACTTCATGATGACGGAAGTGAGTGCTACGGGGCGGTAGTCGTTTAGCTCAGTTACCTTAGCTTTCTTGGGAACAGGAACAATGTTGGCCCTCTTGAAGCATGTGGGAACAGCAGACTGGTATAGGGATTGATTGAATATGTCTGTAAACACACCGGCCAGCTGGTTTGCGCATGCTCTGAGGGCGCGGCTGGGGATGCCGTCTGGGCCTGCAGCCTTGCGAGGGTTAACACGTTTAAATGTCTTACTCACCTCGGCTGCAGTGAAGGAGAGTCCGCATGTTTTCGTTGCAGGCCGTGTCAGTGGCACTGTATTGTCCTCAAAGCGGGCAAAAAAGTTATTTAGTCTGCCTGGGAGCAGGACATCTGGTCCGTGACTGGGCTGGATTTCTTCCTGTAGTCCGTGATTGACTGTAGACCCTGCCACATGCCTCTTGTGTCTGAGCCGTTGAATTGAGATTCTACTTTGTCTCTGTACTGACGCTTAGCTTGTTTGATAGCCTTGCGGAGGGAATAGCTGCACTGTTTGTATTCGGTCATGTTACCAGTCACCTTGCCCTGATTAAAAGCAGTGGTTCGCGCTTTCTGTTTCACGCGAATGCTGCCATCAATCCACGGTTTCTGGTTTGGGAATGTTTTAATCGTTGCTATGGGAACGACATCTTCAACGCACGTTCTAATGAACTCGCACACCGAATCAGCGTATTCGTCAGTATTGTTATCAGACGCAATACGAAACATGTCCCAGTCCACGTGATGGAAGCAGCCTTGGAGTGTGGAGTCAGCTTGGTCGGACCAGCGTTGGACAGACCTCAGCGTGGGAGCCTCTTGTTTTAGTTTCTGTCTGTAGGCAGAGATCAACAAAATGGAGTCGTGGTCAGCTTTTCCGAAAGAATATGTACATAAGATATATGAATGAGTGATGGTACAGAGCGGCATAGGCAAGATACAGTAGATGGTATTGAGTACAGTATATACCAATGAGATGAGTATGTAAACAAAGTGGCATAGTTAAAGTGGCTAGTGATACATGTATTACATAAAGATGCAGTAGATGATATAGAGTACAGTATATACATATGAGATGAATAATGTAGGGTATGTAAACATTATATTAGGTAGCATTGTTTAAAGTGGCTAGTGATATATTTTACATTTCCATCACTAGCGGTATATTTAGAGTTAGTGATTTAGATAATGTTTTTTGAGTTTCCACTTTCTCAGATGGTGAAATAGCACAAATTGAAGTAAACCTGTATGTAATATTAGTGCACATAAAGATGAAGGTAAATTCATGGAGCCCTATTTTGACAGTAAAATATAACATAAAAGGGGTTATTCTCAACCCAAAAATCATGGCAATCACTGGATTAGGTTGCATATCAAAAAATCTTGTCCAAGCAGGAATGCATGATTCATGTTAGATGAAAATGTATTTATTGAATATCATCTCAGTAGTCTGACTACATAAAACACTGTGAAAGACATTCTTTGTTGATTTGGGTGCGACCAAATCATAGGCTAGTGTCAACAACTGAATAAGTTAATGGCAGCAGTAACACCAGGGGAAAACGTTAGTCTGGAGCCCCATGTAGCCAAGTGTATTGCAGATTAACTTTGTAAATGAGTTACAAACATGGACTTCTTTGACTTGTTGATTCGGTACCCCGATCAAATGACTTGTTGATTCGCTACCCCCGATCAAATGACTTGTTGATTCGCTACCCCCGATCAAATGACTTGTTGATTCGCTACCCCCGATCAAATGACTTGTTGATTCGCTACCCCCGATCAAATGACTTGTTGATTCGCTACCCCCGATCAAATGACTTGTTGATTCGCTACCCCCGATCAAATGACTTGTTGATTCGCTACCCCCGATCAAATGACTTGTTGATTCGCTACCCCCGATCAAATGACTTGTTGATTCGCTACCCCCGATCAAATGACTTGTTGATTCGCTACCCCCGATCAAATGACTTGTTGATTCGCTACCCCTGATCAAATGACTTGTTGATTCGCTACCCCAAAAGTACTTGACAGATGAGTGAGTGATGGACACTCCTGTCTTTCTGAATGGTCTGGTCTAATGTGATGCTTGGGATGGATGCTGGCCCATAGAAATAAAATTACCACCCATCATGGCACATAGACTTAGACATGCTCTAGTCATTAATTATATTTCTATGGTTTTCCCTGTCTGATGAATGATGATACTAAACCAGCCCTCTCTTTTCTTTGAACCGAGGGAGGGGTGCAGATTGTCATGATGGGATATGCTATCTAATCTGTTCATGCATTGCTGTTTTTGTGAACCAGGGAGTTGTAAATGAAATGATTAGGGATCTTTAACAAGCTAACTATATTATTCCTCATTGCTGCTTACGGTTCAACCCTCTTAACCTTTAAACCTCTATGCTGTTCTCTCCTCCCCTGTGCTGCTCCGTCCTCTCGCTCGTTGTTCCCTTGCTCCTGCCTGCCCTGTGCCCTTTGACCTGCGACCCCCTGACCTCTCAGGGTCTAGACCGCTCCAACTCCTGGGTGCACACCATGGGGTGTAAGAGCACCCCCTGGGGATCCAGCCCTGTCTCTGATACTGACA
This sequence comes from Oncorhynchus mykiss, assembly GCF_013265735.2. Taxonomy (NCBI): domain Eukaryota; kingdom Metazoa; phylum Chordata; class Actinopteri; order Salmoniformes; family Salmonidae; genus Oncorhynchus; species Oncorhynchus mykiss. Next base: position 87,467,315 of record NC_048569.1, read on the forward strand.
CCATGCAGGTGCTTCAACAACAACAGAACCTACCCTCTTTAACACCAACCTTCACCACCCCTCACCCCCTACCCTTCTTAACCCCAAACTCCACCACCCCTCACTCCTACCCTTCTAAACCTCCACCACCCCTCGCACCCTGCCCTGTTTAACATCAACCTCCACCACCCCTCACCCCCTACCCTTCTTAACCCCAACCCCCACCACCCCTCACCCCTACCCTTCTTAACCCCAACCTCCACCACCCCTCACCCCCTACCCTTCTAAACCTCCACCACCCCTCGCACCCTACCCTTCTTAACCCCCAACATCCACCACCCCTCACTCCCTACCCTCGTTAACCCCAACCTCCACCTACCCTTCTTAACCCCCAACATCCACCACCCCTCACTCCCTACCCTCGTTAACCCCAACCTCCACCTACCCTTCTTAACCCCCAACATAAACCCCCCCCTCACTCCCTACCCTCGTTAACCCCAACCTCCACTATTCACCTACATGCACCACCCCTCGCTCCCTACCTTTCTTAACCACCACTCACCTACATGCACCACCAGACTTAGGAAGTCACAGCTTCCTCCATGAACCCTTAACCACCACTCACCTACATGCACCACCAGACTTAGGAAGTCACAGCTTCCTCCATGAACCCTTAACCACCACTCACCTACATGCACCACCAGACTTAGGAAGTCACAGCTTCCTCCATGAACCCTTAACCACCACTCACCTACATGCACCACCAGACTTAGGAAGTCACAGCTTCCTCCATGAACCCTTAACCACCACTCACCTACATGCACCACCAGACTTAGGAAGTCACAGCTTCCTCCATGAACCCTTAACCACCACTCACCTACATGCACCACCAGACTTAGGAAGTCACAGCTTCCTCCATGAACCCTTAACCACCACTCACCTACATCCACCACCAGACTTAGGAAGTCACAGCTTCCTCCATGAACCCTTAACCGCCATCTTTAGTTCTCTCACTTGTCACCTTTCTAGTTTTTACCTCTGTCCAGTTGGTTGGAGAAGAGAAATCTATGCCCACTCTGAAGTTGTAGAGTTGTCAGTAACCACTTGAAGTCATGTCAAACAAGTGCACAGGGCCGCCCCTCATTTCTCTTCACCCTGTAACACCCCCAGTGCAGGAGAGGTGTTGCAGTGAACCTCTAGCCAAGACTCACCTCTACACGTCTCAATTTAAAACTATTTTTCTTTTCTCATACTTGCCTTTTTTGTATTTTTTTATTTAATTGGCGGTTCAGAGGCTAGCACCACTAACTTAATTTCCCAGTTTTCATTTGCTGACTTCACCCTCTCATTCCCTGTCCTGTTTCCTCTTCTTAACCATGATCATTTGAACCCATGCATGACCTCCTGCTGCTATTAATCTCATTCACCACATGGGTTCGCCATGATGTGGGATACTGCTGCATGTGGTGGTGTGTTGGGTGGGTTTGGGAGTGTGTGTGTGTGGTTGTCTGTCTCATGTTGTCTTTTTGGTCTTGTCTCCTTCGCTCCTTCTGTGCTGTGTGCAATGACTGTAGGGTGTGTGCACCTTTCAATGTATACACACACACACACACACACCAAGCCCCTGCCACTTACAACAACAAAGATGAGAGATCACTTCCTCTCTGTCAAGCGGTTTCAACTCGCTATTCGGATTTGATGTTTGGTCCAACCGAATCGGTCATATGAACATTGAGACATTCATTTACTGTGATAGAGAAGTTAACCCTTTTTATGTCTCAACGACTCAAATTGTGCGCAGAGCAGACACTACCGAAATGGGAGTATAAATAAAAATAGATTCTGGAAAATGTAGCCAAAGACTGTCATAGCTGTCAAGTCTGTGTTTTATAAATGTGCAATAAGCATAAAACATAATTACATAAGGAATTGGCAACTCGTTCTCATTGTGAGAAATAACGTAGGCCACTTGATTTCAACATCTGAACAAAGTGGACAGTTAGCGTGCTTTTCAAACACTTGGAGACAAAGGTTTGTTCATAACAATTCAACTGTTTTACCTTGTTAGTAAAGAGATCCATGTTGGCTGAACCTGAAATATAACCATTAGTTGGCTAGTCACTTACACGTGGGCTTGTGCTTGAGAGATTTGTTTATGAGACCTGTGTTAATTTTCTATAATGCCTGCTATAAGTTATTAGTGAATGTGCATGTTTCTGGTTACATTGTAACAAAAGACTAGACTTGACTTGAAGACTTGAAACCCAGATCAGTGATTATTGCAACAAAGCAGGTTAAACTATTTAGATTAAATTATTAGTGGGTCTTATGGTTGTGGAAGGTGTATATTTAGCCTATGTATAATTTCAGAAGTCCTGAATTCATTAGATTAATGCTGACTGTCAAATGCAGTGTATTTGACCTTTTTAATTGTGCATCAAAGCTCATTTAGAGAAAACAATTACAAAATCTAGATATTGTGAATTGGCCATAAATGAGAACAAATCTAGATGCTTTTTAGGCCATATCGCCCAGCCCTAAGTGTGTATGTGGGGGGTCTGCTGGGGGTATGTGGCTGTATTATGTGTTGGTTTAATGTGTTTGCCCCCTTGAGAACTTTGTCATCTTCTTTTCCTGTCTTGGTGTTGTGTTGTGACGATGGCTGTCCTCATTGGTTGTCATAAAGGCTAGTTTGTGGCTCTAGTCATGGCCAAAGATTCAGTCAAATTCATTTATTTAACTGAGGTAAGTTGTTCGCAGAGGTATTTTTTCCCCACAGGTTGATGCTGTCTACAAACTGCATATCTAGAGGCATAAGGGGCGTTTCTGTGTAAAATATATATCAGATTATGTGTGTAAGAAGAAAGATAAATATGAGGGAACTCAGGCATTCTGTAACTGTGGAACTGTAGTTAAGGTTATATGATGAGGGCTGTTTTGTGTATTTGTGTGATTGTTGTTTGTGTTCATGTTTGTTAACTGTGTGTGTAATTCTGCTAGGTGCTACAGCTATAACCGTAGCCCCTCAATAACCTGTTGTTGTTGTCACATCCCATCCATCCCACCCATAGGCCATGGAGCGCTGTGGCAACCGCATGTCTTCGCACACTGAGAGCACCAGTTTCTTGCAAACTTTAACAGGACGGTTACCCACCAAAAAGGTACCAGCCACTGTCTACACGGGGGAAGAGCCATACGGAGCCCCCTCACCTTATTCGCCTGTTTATGTGTATGTCTGTGGATGTGTGCCTCTTGATTGGATTGTGTATTTGGTGGTTGTTGGATGTAGTGTAGATGTCCCGCCTCTTGGCTGTGATTTGAAGTGTGATGTTGACAGTATTGCACAGGAGGTGTGTGTGGCGTACCAGGCACTAACTGTAGCACTGTTATCCCTGTTCAGGTAAATGGCACTCACTTGATGTTTGTATTTGAATGAAGCCTCCATTTTCAGTGTTACCACCAGACACACCAAGTGGATTGTTGAGTAAATATGGCATATGTACAATAAGATCAGGGGTTCCCTAACCGTCTTACGCTCAAAAGCTGTCTGCAAGATTTCATTTAAACACTCTATTGACTCTATAATTGTAGTCATTCTATAGTACTAATATTATAGATATCATCATAGTTAATTAAAGGTTAAATAAATTAAGGGAGAAAGTTTAGGGAACCCCTGTATTGAGAATGATTGTGTATTTCGGCGCACAGTACAGTGTTTATATAATGCTAGATTGTGATGCAGTAGAATGTCTCTCGGTGCTCAGTTGTAAGAAGGACCACCTGCCTGGGTCAAGGTGTTTTTGGTTCCATTGCAGTGACCAACTAAATCCGGGCCAGGTTGAACCAGGTCTGATGTGCTGTACTACGCCTGTCTGACTGTCTGGTCCGTGTGTCTCTGTGTCTCAGTTGTTCCATGAGGAACTGGCACTACAGTGGGTGGTGAGCAGTGGCAGCGTCAGAGAGGGAGCTCTCCAACAGGCCTGGTTCTTCTTCGAGCTCATGGTAAGACAAAACACTACACACAGTTTCACACTGCCGAGCTGTATCGCTGTGGCCTGGTTACATGTCCACCATAGTTGCTGGAGCCGTGTTGGAAAGGACAATGTGATAAGTAAATATCCAGATAAAGCCCGTATGGTTCAGGTTGGCAGGATAGTGAGACAAGGGTTCACTGTCGTGCTTTTCATCCTGGCACCATAACTACGATTCCCACTACATGGCCAAGCTGCAAAGTAAAACATTTGGCTTTATCAGAAACATTTATGAAAACAAAACATGATTGGTTTTCATTTAAATTTAGGGTAAGGCATAAGGTTAGCAGTGTGATTGGAGTTCGGTTTAAAATCAGATTTTAAGAAGAGATTGTAGAACTGGGCAGGGCTTCCGACTTTGCAACTTGGGCAGATAGTGAGGACCCATGACTACCACTACGTGTTGGGCCCTGTCTCACCTTGATGACCTCACACCCCCAGGTGAAGAGCATCATCCATCACCTGTACTTCACCGACCGGCTGGAGTCGCCCAGGAAGAACCGTTTCCCCGAGCGCTTCATGGATGACATCACAGCCCTGGTCAGCACCATTGCTGGGGACATTGTCTCACGCTTTCAGAAGGTACGTTGTCACGGGGACACACAGGGACAATAAAGATGTGGCCTACATCAACACAGCATGTTTTAATTCCATTAACCACACAGATACCTCCAATACAGTGAATGGTCTGAATGAACCTTATCGGGTTCTATGTATACCAGAGTGGGTAGCGCTCTGTAGACTCAAACCTGACCTCTGACCCTGTGTTTCTGTTCAATCAGGACCTGGAGCTGGTGGAGCGTCTTAACACCAGCCTGGCCTTCTTCCTGAATGACCTGCTGTCTGTCATGGACCGAGGCTTCGTCTTCTCCCTCATAAAGACCTACTGGAAACAGGTACTGGGAGAGGGAACAAACTGCTTTAGCACCCCAACATAACAGCACCTCAATGACCACATCCCTGCAGAATTGACTTTCATTTGAAAGGCTTGTGTTGAAACCACTATCATAGATTTCGGACTTTGTGTACATGACTTTAACCACAACAGTACTTTGTCCTGCTCATTACTATTGGGTATCACTTGGGAGTAAACGGCCTCAACAGGGACTTTCCATCGAACCCTGTTTTGGGCAGTTTTCTAGAGACCATTCCATGTGTCCCCAGGTCTCCACTAAGCTGTACATGCTGCAGAACCCCACTCTGGAGTCTCTGAGGCTGGACTTACTGAGGATCGTCTGCAGCCACGAGCACTATGTCACCCTTAACCTGCCCTGCAGCCTGCTCACGCCCCCCGCCTCGCCATCTCCCAGCGTGTCCTCCGCAACCTCGCAGGTCAGATATGCACAGTACATGCACGCTAGACACACACAGACTCACCGGATACACACACATCCTATCTGGATCAGTATGAGGTGTGTGGAAAATGTCCCTGAATCATCCCCTGCTCGTCTTTCTCTCCCTACCTCTTTCCATCTCTCCCTACCTCTTTCCATCTCTCCCTACCTCTTTCCATCTCTCCCTACCTCTTTCCATCTCTCCCTACCTCTTTCCATCTCTCCCTACCTCTTTCCATCTCTACAGAGCTCAGGCTTCTCCACCCATGCGCAGGACCAGAAGATAGCCAACATGTTCGAGCTGTCTGTTCCCTTCAGAGAGCAGCACTACCTGGCTGGACTGGTGCTGTCTGAGCTGGCTGTCATCCTGGACCCAGAGGCCGAAGGGTCAGTACACTGAGTTAATGTGTTTGTGACAGAGAGAGATTGTCATTTACCCTGCATGTCTGTTTCTGTCTCTCTACCCTCTCAATGTGTTACTGTGTTTGTGTGAGATGGCTTAGGTCATTTGACCCCTCTTTCTTGTTCAACCCTCTCAAGGCTTATGGTCAGTACATTTTAAGGGTGTTTTTACATGTAGTCCTCTTTAAAATAACCAATGTCAGTCCTCTAAAGTGATTTTTTTTTTTTTTTTTAAAGAAGCAAAAGAGCTCTGTTGTCGTTGTCTTCACACTGTTCTTGCCTTGGAATAAGGACTCGACTCTTTTTCCAGGTCACTTCACCTATTTTGTGGTCTGAGTTCTTCACATTCACAATGCTGTGTTTAGAAAGGAACCCAGATCTTTTTCCAGGTCACTTCACCTATTTTGTGGTCTGAGTTCTTCACATTCACAATGCTGTGTTTAGAAAGGAACCCAGATCTTTTTCCAACTTTCACTCAATGCCCTGTGGGTTTTTATAAAGTGCAGGACAAGCCATTTCATCAGAATATGTTATTGGACAGCTAGATATACTGTAAGCCTACCTACATTTTGGAAGCTAAAATATTACAATTATTGTGTCATCTTTTAACTAAATGCAATCAGAAGATACTATTAACATGTAAATATTATTGGAAACAGAATAAATAGCAGAAGAATGACTGCAGATGAAATCATGCTGTAATTGAAAATTGAACACCCAATGTAAGCTGCTGCCCCTTTAAGAGCTAGAATGGAGATTCTACTGTATGTTGTGATTCTCACCAAACCTGTTATCTTCTCACGCTACTATTCAAACCCCTATAGATCACATAATGCAAACAAATAATCTAAACTAAAAACTATTTTCTGTGCATCCTTGACAATCGCTAATCAATATCCAGCACGTTTTATAAGTGAACCTGCGCATCCTAATTTTGTCTTTTGTTGCACCAATGTGAGAGGTTATGACAGGGGAAACGGTGTTGCAGTAGTCTAGTGTGTAGAGCGGGAATAATGACAAGCGAACCTAGGGAGCTTTGTGTTCACATTGCCCTACAAAAAGTTACCGGGCCACAGAATTCAAGCGTACCGAACTCAGACCCCCTCTCGAGATGGTCTCAGTTCGTTTCGCTTCAGGGGCTCTTTTGAGGGGCCGGATTTCCTTTGGAGTGTTCACACTAGGGCTGTTACAGTAATTGTATTACCGCCACACCGGCAGTCATGAGTCATGGAGGCAGTCAAATTCCATGTGATCGTTTAGTCACTTTAATTAGGCTTCTCCAAGCCTACCAAATGTGCTAATTGCCTGGTACTCAGCACTATATTGTCACTCTGACATCAATGCAAGTGTAATTGAAAATCGAATCAAAGACTTCATGAGAGCTCATGTTGCGCAACATTTCTATAGGCTATGGAATTGCTTGAGAAAACTGAGTGATGGCCTCTACTAAGAAGAGGAGGAGCCCATCAGCTTTCTATAGGCTAGGCCTACTATATTTATTTCTCACCTTTCCTAATATTAAGCACATTGCTTCTCTTTAAAACAGGAGTTTAGCCTACCTGGCTGGCATGAAAATGAACCACGGAAAAAGCGTCCTCCATTCGTTTTTCACAATTCCTGACATTTAATCCTCGTAAAAATTAGGTTAGGATCACCACTTTATTTTAAGAATGTGTAATGTCAGAATAATAGTAGATAGAATGATTTATTTCAGCTTTTATTCCTTTCATCACATTCCCAGTGGGTCAGAAGTTTGCATACACTCAATTAGTATTTGGTAGCATTGCCTTTAAATTGTTTAATTTCGGTCAAACGTTTCAGGTAGCCTTCCACAAGCTTCCCACAATAAGTTGGGTGAATTTTGGCCCATTCAACATGACAGAGCTGCTGTAATTGAGTCAGGTGTGTAGGCCTCCTTGCTCACACACACTTTTTCAGTTCTGCCCACAAATCTTCTATAGGATTGAGGTCAGAGCTTTGTGATGGCCACTCCAAAATATTGACTTTGTTGTCCTTTGGAAGTATGCTTGGTGTCATTGTCCATTTGGAAGACCCATTTGCGACCAAGCTTGAGCTTTCTGACTGATGTCTTGATGTTGCTTCAATATATCCACATCATTTTCCATCTTCATGATGCCATCTATTTTGTGAAGTGCACCAGTCCCTCCTGCAGCAAAGCACCCCCACAACATGATGCTGCCACCCCCGTGCTTCACGGTTAAGATGATGTTCTTCGGCTTGCAAGCCTCCCCCTTTTTCCTCCAAACATAAAGATGGTCATTATGGCCAAACAGTTCTATTTTTGTTTCATCAGACCAGAGGACATTTCTCCAAAAACTACAATCTTTGCCCCCATGTGCAGTTGCAAACTGTAGTCTGGCTTTTTTACGGCGTTTTTTAAGCAGTGGCTTCTTCCTTGCTGAGCGGCCTTTCAGGTTATGTCGATATAGGACTCGTTTTACTGTGGATATAGATACTTTTCTACCTGTTTCCTCCAGCATCTTCACAAGATTCTTTGCTGCTGTTCTGAAATGCATCCACAGGTACACCTCCTTGAAATACACAGGTACACCTCCAATTGACTCAAATGATGTCAATTAGCCTATCAAAAGCTTCTAATGCCATGACATCATTTTCTGGAATTTTCCAAGCTGTTTAAAGGCACAGTCAACTTAGTGTGTGTAAACTTCTGACCCACTGGAATTGTGATACAGGGTATTATAAGTGAAATAATCTGTCTGTGAACAATTGTTGGAAAAATAACTTGTCATGGACAACGTAGATGTCCTAACCGACTTTCCAAAACTATAGTTTGTTAATAAGACATTTGTGGAGTGGTTGAAAAATGTGTTTTAATGACTCCAACCGACAGTGAGGGAAAACAGTATTTGATCCCCTGCTGATTTTGTACGTTTGCCCACTGACAAAGAAATGATCAGTCTAATTTTAATAGGTTTATTTGAACAGTGAGAGACAGAGTAACAACAACAACAAATCCAGAAAAACCATGTCAAAAATGTTATACATTGATTTAGTGGCAAAACCCTTGTTGGCAATCAGAGGTCAGACGTTTCTTGTAGTTGGCCACCAGGTTTGCACACATCTCAGGAGGGATTTTGTCCCACTCCTCTTTGCAGATCTTCTCCAAGTCATTAAGGTTTTGAGGCTGACGTTCGGCAACTCGAACCTTCAGCTCTCTCCACAGATTTTCTATGGGATTAATAAGGTCTGGAGACTGGCTAGGCCACTCCAGGACCTTAATGTGCTTCTTCTTGAGCCACTCCTTTGTTGCCTTGGCCGTGTGTTTTGGGTCATTGTCATGCTGGAATACCCATCAACGACCCATTTTCAATGCCCTGGCTGAGGGAAGGAGGTTCTCACCCAATATTTGGGTGTCAGGGTAGCCTAATGGTTAGAGCGTTGGACTAGTAACCAAAAGGTTGCAAGTTCAAATCCCCAAGCTGACAAATCTGTCATTCTGCCCCTGAACAGGCAGTTCAGGCTGTTCCTAGGCTGTCATTGAAAATACGAATTTGTTCTTAACTGACTTGCCTAGTTAAATAAAGGTCATAGGCAGCATTGCTCCTCCTCCAAACACGGCGAGTTGAGTTGATGCCAAAGAGCTCCATTTTGGTCTCATCTGACCACAACACTTTCACCCAGTTGTCCTCTGAATCATTCAGATGTTCATTGGCAAACTTCAGACGGGCATGTATATGTGCTTTCTTGGGCAGGGGGACCTTGCGGGCGCTGCAGGATTTCACGGCGTAGTGTGTTACCAATTGTTTTCTTGGTGACTATGGTCACAGCTGCCTTGAGATCATTGACAAGATCCTCCCGTGTAGTTCTGGGCTGATTCCTCACCGTTCTCATGATCATTGCAACTCCACGAGGTGAGATCTTGCATGGAGCCCCAGGCCGAGGAAGATTGACAGTTCTTTTGTGTTTCTTCCATTTGCGAATAATCGCACCAACTGTTGTCACCTTCTCACCAAGCTGCTTGGCGATGGTCTTGTAGCCCATTCCAGCCTTGTGTAGGTCTACAATCTTGGCCCTGATGTCCTTTGAGAGCTCTTTGGTCTTGGCCATGGTGGAGAGTTTGGAATCTGATTGATTGATTGATTGCTTCTGTGGACAGGTGTCTTTTATACAGGTAACAAACTGAGATTAGGAGCACTCCCTTTAAGAGTGTGCTCCTAATCTCAGCTTGTTACCTGTATAAAAGACACCTGGGAGCCAGAAATCTTTCTGATTAAGAGGGGGTCAAATACTTATTTCCCTCATTAAAATGCAAATCAATTTATAACATTTTTGACAAGCGTTTTTCTGAATTTTGTTGTTATTCTGTCTCTCACTGTTCAAATAAACCTACCATTAAAATTATAGACTGATCATTTCTTTGTCAGTGGGCAAACGTACAAAATCAGCAGGGGATCAAATACTTTTTTCCCTCACTGTAAGTGTATGTAAACTTCTGATTTCAACTGTATATTATTTAGTATATGTAAAGAAGACCGGATTAAATCAAGAATAGTCTGGTGGGTGACAATATTAGCATATCACTTGATGCCCAGCTTGTGTGCAGTAAGCCAAGAAACGGTTCATGCTTTTTTGCTACTTTTTCAAATCATAGACGCACACCTCATGTAGCCTAGCCCATAGGCCTATATGTTTTGAGAATGTTTGTATCACAACTAGTGGCCAAATAACTTATTGAAATGAAGTGCATTAATCCGCTTTACAACTGGTGTAGAGTTTAACTGGCATACATACGTAGAGCTGAGTTTGAAGTTTGGGGACGGTCATTTTCACCATCAAAAGGCACCTTTATAATAAAAGCATGACATGCATAATCACATTTGTGGTCACTTTTGAGAATGGTGTTTTCCTGCTAATGGACCATTTGCGCTTACAGCCTACTGCCGTGTGCACATTGCTGTTCTTTAAACTATTAGGCTATTTCTATATATTATAACATTTTAAACTAAAGGGTCTAAGCTAATGGCTGTATTAATTTGGGATCTGTCGTATCCCACAACTGTCCCAGACTATGTTTGGAATATTTATTTCTCTCACCGACTAGAATGGGTCAGCTCTTGTACTATGGGGGATAGTAGATTGACATAGACTAGTGCTTTAGCTGTTCGTTAGGCCTACTCATCTTGTTGGCTGACGAAAAGTAAATGTGGACAGTTCTTCCAATATCTTCAATATGCACCTCGGAATTGGATAAGGACGCGCAGTTGCGTCCCCGACGTGTCGGTCTTCGCTTGTAGCCTGTGAGAAAGACCCGATCATGTGACTGAGAGCCATGTGAGTGAGAGGTGCTTCGGAGCACACAGCCGGGAGATGGGAATGTTTGGGTGCATTACCGGCACACAAAGGGGATGCCGCTGGGAGATTCGAGGTATTATCAAGTTCTTGTCATAATATCTAACCATATAGCCCAACATTTGTATCACAACTAAAGTTACATAAATAATTCTAAATGAAGCATATTGGAGTACCTGTTTCTTTGTTCACCGCTCATCACCTCAAATCGTTTGGAGAAAATATCCATTATTTTATTCAGCTATGTTCAATTGTGTTCTTACTATAAAATAATGCCATGGAATAGTAAGAAAATCTTGTCTGCTAAATGAACTAGTGTTGCCCACAGCCATTTGGCATGGCCACATCAGAACAACACAGAGGATGCTATTCTGTTCTTCTAAAATAGACTACATTCTCTTCATATCATGTTTCTGTAGACCTGTCTAAAATAAATCAGGGATTTATTGTGATGGTGTAGGCTAAATTACATGGATTTATTATACATTTATATATATATATATATATATATATATATATATATATATATATATATATATATATATATTTATTTATTTATTTATTTATTTATTTATTTATTTATTTATTTATTTATTTATTTATTTATTTATTTATTTATTTATTTATTGATTTATTTATTGATTTATTGATTTATTGATTGATTGATTGATTGATTGATTGATTGATTGATTGATTGATTGATTGATTGATTTATTTATTGATTTATTTATTGATTGATTTATTGATTTATTGATTTATTTATTTATTTATTTGTTCCAAAGTCTGCATCAGTGGCTTGTATGCAATGTGTGGAAGCCAGGAGATGCTTAATGTCTTTACGTTAATAAACGGTCAATATTTGCTTGACAATCACCGGCTGACATTTTCATGACCGCCACAGCCCTAGTTCACACTGCACAAACATTTTTACGAACGTCACTGAGTTCACAAAAATAGTTTGAAAGGGACTATTATTGAGATTATTACTATATTGAGGTTCTTTTAAACCCCCCTCCCTCCCTCCCTCCCTCCCTCCCTCCCTCCCTCCCTCCCTCCCTCCCTCCCTCCCTCCCTCCCTCCCTCCCACCCACCTGCTCTCTCTCTGTACTGTAGGATGTTTGGCTTACATAAGAAGGTGGTCAGTGTGGTACATAACCTGCTGTCCAGCCATGACTCCGACCCCCGCTACGCTGACCCCGAGGTCAAGGCCCGCGTCGCCACGCTCTACCTGCCGCTCATCGGCATCGTCATGGAAACACTTCCCCAGCTTCACGACTTCACAGGCAAGTCTACATACTAAATGTAGCCCTCCATGTCCCAACCCTCCAGGGTTAGGCAGTAGTTATGTGGAGTTTGTCCACACTTGAATGGTCTTAATATTTAAAGGAAGATTAAATGGTTTTACAAATCTATGGACATCACACTGGTTCAGGTGCTTCTCAGGAAAAGCACATTGAAAAACATTAAACACTGTCTGCGAGTCTAAAGTGCTAGTCCCAATAGTGATTTTGTTTTGTGCTGGTTGATTCTGATTGGTTTCTCTCCTCTAGAGTCCCATAACCAGTGGGGTCGTCCCGGCGGTGCTCAGGGGGCCGCGGGTGGGGCCGGGGGGGACGAGTCTGGAGAGGACGGCAACAGCATGATCAGTCAGACCGTTGCCATGGCAATAGCAGGGACTTCTGCTCCGATATCTCGTCCCAGCAGCTTCCTGCTCAACCCACAGGTAACTCTCTTTCATCCCTTCCTCCTTGTTCCAACTTTCTCCCTGTTTCCTCTTCCTGAGTTTCTCTTGTTCTCCCTCTTTATTTTCTCTAATTTTTTCACTTTTCTTTTTTCTCTCTCTCTCTCTCAATACCCCCCCCCCCCCCCCCCCCCTCCAGGCCAGCCGTCAGCATGGCACCTTCTCAGCAGAGTCCAGCCGCAGCCTGTTGATCTGTCTGTTGTGGGTTCTGAAGAATGCTGATGAGTGTGTCCTACAGAAGTGGTTCTCTGACCTGTCTGTCTCCCAGCTCAATCGTCTGCTGGACATGCTCTACCTATGTGTCTCCTGCTTCGAGTACAAGGTAACGTTGCACCTGGAGCACAACAAAAGGACTTATGTTGTACTTTGTTCATGTCATTTGTAGTACTGGTGTAATGTTGCCTCACCCACAGTCCTTTATTTCATCCCTGGATAAGACTGGATGGAAAGAAAATACTTTCAAATGGTTCAATGAGTTGGTCTTGAAATATGAGAGCTGTCTTTCCTCTGTACTACTCCACATCAGTGTTCCACCTACTCTTGTCTTTTCTGATCCATCTTACCTCTCTTGTTTTGGTGGTGTGGTGCAGTAACCCTGTAACTTTTCTCTATCCTCGTCATGGAAAAAGGCCCATGTTGTGTTCACCATGCAGGGGAAGAAGGCCTTTGAGCGCATGAACAGCCTAACCTTCAAGAAGTCCAAGGACATGAAGGTCAAGCTGGAGGAGGCCATACTGGGGAGCATCGGGGCACGGCAGGAGATGGTCCGTCGCAGCAGGGGACAGCTGGGTACACTAGGTAACACGGAGCGCGCACACACACGTGTTGGGAAAAGTTATCTTAAAATGACCATTCCATCTCTCCCCTTAACTTATCTTGCCCTTTCCCTCCCTCTCCTTTCTCCTTTCTCTTTCTCCTCTCCCTCCACCTTGCTCTTCCTTTCTCCTATTCCCCTCTCCTGCAGAGAGGAGTCCATCAGGCAGTGCCTTTGGCAGCCAGGAGAACCTACGCTGGAGGAAAGACATGACTCACTGGCGCCAGAACAGCGAGAGGATGGACAAGTATGCTTACCTTTTTACTGTGTGTGAGTTTGAGAAAAGTCTACGTGTTTAGGCTGCTATTGGTCAGCATCATGTAGTCAAAGTCAAGACGTCACAATACACTGATGATTATTTCTGGCCAAGATAATGCATACGTCGCCATCTCACAATCCACTCAGGCCCTATAGTGAGGTTCTTAGAAGAAACGAGAATCTGATTGAAATGAACAAGCCCACACAGAGAGAGAGCATCTTTTTTGGATTCCTGATTCTACAACAGAATGCATGCTAATGGGTCCTATTGTATTTGGTTGATTATTGTCAGACACCTGTGCCTTTTCTTCTGTCTCTGTGTGATTTTGATTTGTGCTGTTAACTCATTCCTCCATATGTTCTCTGTGCTGTGTCTCTGTAGGAGCCACAGATCACTCAGGTATTGTATTGTATTGAATGGTGTCAACCTGAAGTCAGTGTGCTGCAGTGCTTTGAGTTCCTCCTGCTGCTTCAGTGACCTGAACCCTGACCCATTACCTCCGTACCCTGACCTCTCCTGTAAAGGTGCTTGAGGTGTTTGTCTGTCTGGTGCCTGCAGTGGGCCTGCTGTGCGCCTGCTGTGCTTTTAACCAGTGTGCCATGCTTCTCCTTTGGATCCTGACTGATGTGTCTGTCTTCCCTATTCTGGGGTTAGATGGGTGAAATCAATGTGATTCTGACGCAGCTGGTAGGGTTAGTGAAGTTGTTCTCAATGATCTGATGATTAGAATCTGTGACAATTCACACAGTAGAAAAAGGTAGATTGTACACCATCCGTACTTTCCCCTTTTAAAATGAAGTCTCTTCTGAAACAGACCCGTTTGTACTACTGATGTCATTAGTCAACTAAGATACAGATACTACAGAGAAGTTGTCAAAGTATACTTCTATTGGTGTGGCCCCTCTACCCTTACCCCTCTCCCCTGGTGCCCCCCGGCCCTAACCCCCCTCCAGCCTTACCCCTCTGCTGCCTATCTCTCTCCCACCCTGGTGGGGCAAGGGATGGAGGTGCGTTTGGGCCCCTGGTCCCCTGCTCTCCTCTCTGTGTGCTAGCTATGCCATTTCATGCAGTGTGTAGCTACCGTGTTCTGTGGACTCTGTGGTGAACCGTGTGAGTACCGTGTACTGTGGACACTGGTGAACCGTGTGAGTACTGTGGTGAACCGTGTGAGTACTGTGGACTCTGTGGTGAACCGTGTGAGTACTGTGGACTCTGTGGTGAACCGTGTGAGTACTGTGGACTCTGTGGTGAACCGTGTGAGTACTGTGCAGGTTTAGAGACAGCGTCCTACTACGCAACCCAGGGAGTCGAACCAAAACCCAAACCCAGGAGCCTTTAGTTGTTAGGTGTGTAACTCCTCATTATCAACTGTATCAACATAATCATAACCCCCCCTCACCACCACCCTCATTCGACTCCTCAACCCCTCCATCCATCCATCCATCCATCCATCCATCCCAAGCCCCCTACAGTACTTTGCACATGGAAGAGCTCCTTTCTGTGTGCAGTGGCTTGAATGTGACTGACTGGCATGAGTGCTCTGTCATTCAAGGGGACATTGTGAATACGGAGCTGGCTGGTGGCCATCTTGGAAAGTGTCTGACCATCTATCACTTCCTGTTTCCTGTGACAGAACCAGAGCAGAGCTGGAGCATGAAGCACTTATTGATGGTAACCTGGCAACCGAGGCAAACCTGATCATTCTGGACACTCTGGAGATCATCGTTCAGGTAGAAAGACCTAGACACACAACATTCAGGTTGAACATTTGAGACAATTTAGGCAAAATGTCCATTCTGGAGATGATAACGATTGATTGATTTGGTTTATTAATATATGTGCGTCTGTGTCTGTATAGACGGTGTCTGTGACAGAGTCTAAGGAGAGTATCCTGGGTGGAGTGTTGAAGGTGCTCCTCCACAGCATGGCCTGTAACCAGAGTGCCCTCTACCTGCAGCACTGCTTTGCGACACAGAGGGCTCTCGTCTCAAAGGTCAGATAAGTAGCTGTGTACAATCAACTTATCCTTAGACGTGTTGCGCTTTCCTGGGAAATGAATTTGTAAAATATCTGCATACTGTAATGTCTGTTTATATCTTTGTCTGTCCTGTGTCGTACTTATGTACATTTGTCTGTGCGTGCATGTGTAGTTCCCCGAACTGCTGTTTGAGGAGGAAACAGAGCAGTGTGCTGACCTGTGTCTGCGTCTGCTGAGGAACTGTAGCAGCAGTATCGGCACCATCCGAGCCCACGCCTCCGCTTCACTCTACCTGCTCATGAGGCAGAACTTTGAGATCGGCAACGTGAGTACACCATCAGGACAACACACAGCAAACACGGATACTTAGAGGACTGTCTACATAGAGGACTGTCTACATAGAGCCAGCTACATACATAGAGGACTGTCTACATAGAGCCAGCTACATACATAGAGGACTGTCTACATAGAGCCAGCTGCATACATAGAGGACTGTCTACATAGCGCCAGCTGCATACATAGAGGACTGTCTACATAGCGCCAGCTGCATACATAGAGCCAGCTACATACATAGAGGACTGTCTACATAGAGCCAACTACATACATAGAGGACTGTCTACATAGAGCCAGCTGCATACATAGAGCCAGCTACATACATAGAGGACTGTCTACATAGAGCCAGCTACATACATAGAGGACTGTCTACATAGAGCCAGCTACATACATAGAGGACTGTCTACATAGAGCCAGCTACATATATAGAGGACTGTCTACATAGCGCCAGCTGCATACATAGAGCCAGCTACATACATAGAGGACTGTCTACATAGAGCCAGCTACATACATAGAGGACTGTCTACATAGAGCCAGCTACATACATAGAGGACTGTCTACATAGAGCCAGCTACATACATAGAGGACTGTCTACATAGAGCCAGCTACATACATAGAGGACTGTCTACATAGAGCCAGCTGCATACATAGAGGACTGTCTACATAGGGCCAGCTGCATATATAGAGGACTGTCTACATAGAGCCAGCTGCATACATAGAGGACTGTCTACATAGAGCCAGCTGCATATATAGAGGACTGTCTACATAGAGCCAGCTACGTTCCTATTTTCATTATAACTATTGATTCTCCTCACAGGTTCCTTCTTTTCAGGACAGGTGACTGTACCTGTTCAATGTTCTCACTCCGACTGTCCCTTCTCCATCTGTAGAATTTTGCACGTGTCAAGATGCAGGTGACCATGTCCCTGTCCTCCCTGGTGGGAACGTCTCAGAACTTCAACGAGGAATTCCTCCGACGTTCCCTGAAGACCATCCTGACCTACGGAGAGGAAGATCTGGAACTCCGGGAGACCACCTTCCCTGATCAGGTAACACTACGGAGATATACTGGATACCAATAGATGACTGACGTTAAGCCTTTTGTTATTGTAGTACAGAACATTAGGACTACTTGTTCAATATATTAAAGCACTACTTGTTCAATATACAACTCCATGAAAAACAATGAAAATTTGTCAGACCTCCCAGAAAATGGATGATATGACAGGAAGTACCTTATCCAATCATGTCCGATGCTGCCATCTTATTAATCATGCTTCATGTCTTAATCTGTATTCTAGGTTCAGGACCTGGTGTTCAACCTCCACATGATCCTGTCTGATACAGTCAAGATGAAGGAGCACCAGGAGGACCCAGAGATGCTCATAGACCTCATGTACAGGTATGGACCACACACACACACACACACCGAGAGAGAGAGAGCTTTCCTTGAGTGTGTTTCTGTGTCCAGGATCGCTAAGGGTTACCAGACGTCTCCAGACCTGCGTCTGACGTGGCTGCAGAACATGGCGGGTAAACACTCTGAGAGGACCAATCACGCGGAGGCAGCCCAGTGTCTGGTGCACAGCGCCGCCCTGGTGGCAGAATACCTCAGCATGCTGGAGGACCGCAAGTACCTGCCGGTCGGCTGTGTCACCTTCCAGGTCAGGCCAAGGGAGAGGACTATTTTAGGATTGTGTAGATGTGGGTACTTTTTGTTTGGACCAGGCAGTTATCCTTTAACCTTCACCTGGAGAGATGTAGCACTGCAGGTTTCATCCTAGCTGAGTGCCTGGGCACCTGGAGAGATGTAGCACTGCAGGTTTCATCCTAGCTGAGTGCCTGGGCACCTGGAGAGATGTAGCACTGCAGGTTTCATCCTAGCTGAGTGCCTGGGCACCTGGAGAGATGTAGCACTGCAGGTTTCATCCTAGCTGAGTGCCTGGGCACCTGGAGAGATGTAGCACTGCAGGTTTCATCCTAGCTGAGTGCCTGGGCACCTGGAAAGATGTAGCACTGCAGGTTTCATCCTAGCTGAGTGCCTGGGCACCTGGAGAGATGTAGCACTGCAGGTTTCATCCTAGCTGAGTGCCTGGGCACCTGGAGAGATGTAGCACTGCAGGTTTCATCCTAGCTGAGTGCCTGGGCACCTGGAGAGATGTAGCACTGCAGGTTTCATCCTAGCTGAGTGCCTGGGCACCTGGAGAGATGTAGCACTGCAGGTTTCATCCTAGCTGAGTGCCTGGGCACCTGGAGAGATGTAGCACTGCAGGTTTCATCCTAGCCGAGTGCCATCGCAACTGACTCAACTAATGAATTGAATATACAGAGGGAAATGTTGTAAAGAACATTAATACCATGATGAACCCATTACAGTATTATGTCTAAATAATGAGTGATCATGTCTAACTTGTCTCTCTGCTTCAGAACATCTCTTCCAACGTGCTTGAGGAGTCAGCCGTGTCTGATGATGTGGTGTCCCCTGATGAAGAGGGTATCTGCTCTGGGAAATACTTCACTGAGGCTGGCCTGGTGGGGCTGCTGGACCAGGCTGCTTCCTCCTTCTCCATGGTGAGTAGCTGTGATGATTATGGATGGGCAGATTATTAAACCTACATTTGGATCACATCACAAACCTGCTATGACAAATTCACACGTTTCTTTCAATCCCAGTCAAATGTTTAACCTCAACAACACCAATCTCAGTATATTATTTAACTTTAAAACTGTGCAGTGTGAATAAGACCCTCCCTCCCCCAGGCTGGTATGTACGAGGCGGTGAACGAGGTGTACAAGGTACTGATCCCCATTCACGAGGCCAGCCGGGACGCCAAGAAGCTGGCCACCATACATGGTAAACTACAGGAAGCCTTTGGCAAAATCGTACACCAGGTAATTCCACATGTTTTATCTATCTCCTGTACATACTGTAGGTATAGAGAACAGACCGACACCGAACACTTATGTGCCCTACCTCAATGTGGAGGTTGTGTAGGACTTCCTGTCTATCCTGGATGCCACGTGTCTATCTGGGATTCTGGGACAGTGTGTTTCAGACAGCGAAACAGGACTTTGTTATGTACTGTGACTACTGTAGTGTGTGTGTGTGTGTGTGTGTGTGTGTGTGTTAGGAGCCGGAACCCATTGTCTGTGGGTGGCATGCTGAAAAGGACATGCCAAATATGTACACTTCCAGACATACACACAGTCACAAAACCCACTCACATACATTCGTACTCTCACACACACAATTGATTATTTATAGAGGTCTCATACACCCACAGACAAACATGAATTCACACAACACACTTATATACTAATTTAAACCCGCACACTGTTCATATGCACATAAACACACATTTACCAATGACCTGAACTGCTTTGCATTAAATGTTTTTCTGAAAACAATTATTTGCTGTTTTTCCCAATGGAACTTTTTATTTCCCCCTGGGAATTCAGGAAGAGAACCTTCCTTCCCTGTTCTACAGATGGCTTTTAAAGTGTCTTTTCATTTAAATACAGTCTACATGGGGTGACTATAGCAGTACAGTAGGGCCTGTCCCACAGGGATAGGATATTAAAGACCTGAGACTCCCCTGGCTGTGTTTTAGGCTAGAGGGAGTACGAGAATTAGGTTAAGGTTAGCTAAAATGCCACAGTTGTCCCCGACGCCACTCGAACATGCAACTGTTGGTCTGTAGCTGTACTCTATCTAGCCACAACTCCTGGCTGTGTGCTGTTGGCCATGAGGTGTAGTTCCTCTCGTGGCCAGGGGTAGGGGCTGCACTGTATCAACGTGACTAAACGTGTGTTTTTTTTTTATTGTCCTGTGTTCTCTTTGTCACCACAGAGCACTGGCTGGGAGGTAGGTCGGCCACTAAGTCATGGTTCCTGCTTGGCTACTTCATATCAGTTATCTGCTAGTCCTGGGCGTTGTTGCTCTCGGCTGTTACTTTAAACTGTACCATCCATTAACATCTACCTGCCTGGACTGGATGCTGTCCCTCTGTCCATTCAACCAACTGTGGGACTGCTGATGCCATGTTACGGGCAGCACCCCCCCCCCCTCCCTACTCCTCCTCATTCTCCTCTTTCTCTCTTTCTGTGGAAGAGGAGGTTGTTTTAACGTGACTGTTTTGGCAGGCCATGCATGGGAGCCCCAGTGTGACACTAATGACAAGTGTTGGTGAATGACTGATTCACCAGTTTGCACACATGCCTTTTCAGACCATCTCTCTCATCAACGACAAACTGGTCATCTGCTCGCTCATCTCATCTCTAGCCACAGGGTTCGATTTTAGTCAAATATTCACGCAAAAGATACACTCCCCAGGTTGTTCTCTCAATACACACTCACACAAACAAATGAACCACAAAATCACCAACTATTACCGTATGCAGTTCGGACTGGATCCGCATTCTTGGATCCAGTCTATTTCTTCAGGAGGGTGCAATTCAAATTAATCTGGATTGTTTCATTTGTCCCACCCTAATTTTGATTAGTACATTTTCCCCCCCTTTTATTTGAAAAAGACTAACTAAATCGACCCCTGAGTTCTCTCATTCATACTGCTGGTCTTCTGTTAACTGGTATTAACCTGGTCTGTTGCATGATAAGGACAGAGCACTCCTCCTTATTCTTCACTGAGGAAACTAAAGCACTGGGAGTACAGCCCCATGAATAGTGTGTTTCTAGGGGCTGTGGAACTCACCTCTTCACTACGTCTGCCTTCGCTCTCGCTCTCTCTCTCTCTCTCTCTTTCTCTTGTTTCTCTTCGTTGCATGTGATGGCTCTTCCATGTTGAGTTTGTGTTCTTTCTCAAAGTCAAAAGGAATGATATGTTTTTCCTTTGGTGGTTGCTGTTATTTCTATTTGTTTTGGTTTATGTTGTTATTTCTGTTAGTTTCTCTAGTGAAGTACCTGAATCCTGATTAAAATGTCTTCTGTTTTCTCCTTTTGATTTCCCCGGTTGCCATGCCGACCCTTCCTTCCCACTTTACTTATTGTGTGTTGTGGTAAGTTCCTAGTCTGAGGGTTACTTAATTTCTGTTACTTTTGAAAGGGGAATGTATTACGATGAACAATGCACTGACGAGAGCTGAGCCAAATGGCAGTGCAACTGATCAACAAAGAAGACATTGTATTTCACTGTGTACTGTATACCTATATAGTATGTTATGCTACTGTAAGGCTGTGTAAATAATAAGAGCAGTATTGGGAGCCTGAACCCTTCAGCTTTGTTGACCTGGTTTAGCTCAGTCCTGGAACGTTTCGGTGTACTTGATGCCATATATATCCTCCAACCTCCCCCTTCTCTTCACACACCTGCCGCACGCACACACACACACGACGACACACAGCCACACACCTGTTTCCTTACCACGGCTACACTCCTTCCTGATCCTGAAGGGCAGAGCTCTGTCTGCTAGACACGTTCCTTTCTTTTTCCTTGGCTCTTTGTCCATTTCTCTGTCCATCATCACCATCCCTGGCCTTCTAAATGGTGACATTGTCAGGTTTCTGCCTTAGCTGCTCTTGTCTCTCTCAGGACACCTCCAGGCATTGAGGTCAACCTGCCTCTGCTATTCTATGTCTCTCTCACGTGGATAATATAGATGTACTCCATGTTTACAAGCTGAGCTTCTGTTCTGGTTCTACCTGTTGAATGCCCATTTTCAGCACCAGTCTCTGTCTATGCCGACTCTCTATATTATAAACCACTTCTCAGCGAAGTCTGTACTCTGGTTAAACAACACCTGGTTCCATCCTGAGGCTTCATGGGTTGAGTTATTCTAGTGCAGAGTCAGGATTACCCATGAGCCTTTGTGAGAGGTGCATCAGGCTCTGGGCCATGGGGACCTTAGACAGTGACACTCTTTACACACACACACACACACACAGTTTATGGGTCATTGCACATACTCCAATCTGATCAGAAATAACATCACTGGTCAACATGGTTATAAATAGTACCTCTGAAGGTTGTTGATCTATTCAAACATTTACATCAGTATATGTATGCTGTAGGTCGTATGTCTGTTTATATTTGGTGTTGCAATTGAAGTGTTTGCTGATGAGAGAACTTTAAATTGTATGGTTGAACTCTATGGTTTCCCTGAGTTGGATGGATTCCAACTCTAATGTATCAATAGGCTCTGACATAATCAAACTCTGTCACCAGAGTTACGACTGTGCTTCATCCTTACAGTTCCCATGACTTTCTGTGTTTAAGCAACATGTTTCATGTACTATGAATGTGCTCGTATTATATCTGAACAGAGTAAAACATATTTTCTGTCTGACAGGATGGGAAGAGAATGTTTGGTACGTACTTCAGAGTGGGATTGTATGGTTCTAAATTCGGGGACTTGGACGAGCAGGAGTTTGTATACAAAGAGCCTGCCATCACCAAGCTGGCTGAGATCTCACACCGACTCGAGGTAAATGGCAGTTTGGAGGAGTGCATCTTTAGGAATGATCTCTTCTCTGTGAAACGGTGGAGCACTGCGTGTGTGCTGTGTTGACTTTGTGTTCTGTGTGTTTGATCTCTTAGGGGTTTTATGGCGAGCGCTATGGAGAAGACCAGGTGGAAGTCATTAAGGACTCCAATCCTGTGGACAAGTGCAAACAGGACCCAAATAAGGTGTGTGTTTGGATGGGGCGCGGGAGAGAGGGCGTATGGATAAAGATGTGATTCCAAATGATCCCTTCATTTGAATACGAATTGAATCAAAGCATGGTCAAATAAATAGCCTTTTTGGTTATTAGGTTATTAGCTGGTTATTAATTGGTTATTTGTGTATTTTGGTTATTAGGTTATTAACGGGTTATTAATTGGTTATTTGTGTATTTTGGTTATTAGCTGGTTATTAATTGGTTATTTGTGTATTTTGGTTATTAGGTTATCAACGGGTTATTAATTGGTTATTTGTGTATTTTGGTTATTAGCTGGTTATTAATTGGTTATTTGTGTATTTTGGTTATTAGGTTATTAGCTGGTTATTAATTGGTTATTTGTGTATTTTTGTTATTAGGTTATTAGCTGGTTATTAATTGGTTATTTGTGTATTTTGGTTATTAGGTTATTAGCTGGTTATTAATTGGTTATTTGTGTATTTTGCTTATTAGGTTATTAGCTGGTTATTAATTGGTTATTTGTGTATTTTGGTTATTAGGTTATTAACGGGTTATTAATTGGTTATTTGTGTATTTTGGTGATTAGGTTATTAGCTGGTTATTAATTGGTTATTTGTGTATTTTGGTTATTAGGTTATTAGCTGGTTATTAATTGGTTATTTGTGTATTTTGGTTATTGGGTTATTAATTGGTTATTTGTGTATTTTGGTTATTGGGTTATTAGCTGGTTATTAATTGATTATTTGTGTATTTTGGTTATTAGGTTATTAGCTGGTTATTAATTGGTTATTTGTGTATTTTGGTTAGGTTATTAACAGGTTATTAATTGGTTATATGTGTATTTTG
Source organism: Oncorhynchus mykiss (assembly GCF_013265735.2). Lineage (NCBI taxonomy): Eukaryota > Metazoa > Chordata > Actinopteri > Salmoniformes > Salmonidae > Oncorhynchus > Oncorhynchus mykiss. Next base: position 87,491,000 of record NC_048569.1, read on the forward strand.
GTTATTAGGTTATTAGCTGGTTATTAATTGGTTATTTGTGTATTTTGGTTATTAGGTTATTAGCTGGTTATTGATTGGTTATTTGTGTATTTTGGTTATTGGGTTATTAACGGGTTATTTGTGTATTTTGGTTATTAGGTTATTAACGGGTTATTAATTGGTTATTTGTGTATTTTGGTTATTAGGTTATTAGCTGGTTATTAATTGGTTATTTATGTATTTTGGTTATTGGGTTATTAATTGGTTATTTGTGTATTTTGGTTATTGGGTTATTAGCTGGTTATTAATTGGTTATTTGTGTATTTTGGTTATTAGGTTATTAGCTGGTTATTAATTGGTTATTTGTGTATTTTGGTTAGGTTATTAACAGGTTATTAATTGGTTATATGTGTATTTTGGTTATTAGGTTATTAGCTGGTTATTGATTGGTTATTTGTGTATTTTGGTTATTGGGTTATTAACGGGTTATTTGTGTATTTTGGTTATTAGGTTATTAACGGGTTATTAATTGGTTATTTGTGTATTTTGGTTATTAGGTTATTAACGGGTTATTAATTGGTTATTTGTGTATTTTGGTTCATGTTGGTAAAGCATCATGTTGTCACTGCCGTGTGTCCAGGCTTATGTCCAGATCACGTACGTGGAGCCGTACTTCGACACATACGAGATGAAGGACCGCATCACGTACTTCGACAAGAACTACAACCTGCGGCGGTTTGTCTACTGCACGCCGTTCACACTGGACGGGCGGGCGCATGGGGATCTGCACGATCAGTTCAAACGCAAAACCATCCTGACCACATCCCACGCCTTTCCCTACATCAAGACCCGCATCAACATCATCCACAAAGAGGAGGTGAGGCCCTGGGGGTTTCATCTGACTGGCGTGGAGCGCCACAGGCAACACACCATTACTACATGACCTCTACAACCTGACTCCTAGACGGATCATCCGTAGGCCAAACGACTCTCTTGTAGAGGAATCAACATACAGACACACATTCATAAGGCACACACACACACTTCTTAGTTACTATACATTGTATATAATCAGTTGTCTAATATAGTCTGATCTCCTCTCTCTGGTCCTGTGTCAGATCATCTCTATGCCCATCGAGGTGGCCATAGAGGATATGCAGAAGAAGACCGGAGAGCTGGCCTTCGCTACCCACCAGGACCCATCGGATGCCAAGATGCTGCAGATGGTGCTGCAGGGGTCAGTGGGGACTACCGTCAACCAGGGACCTCTGGAGGTGGCCCAGGTGTTCCTGTCAGAGATCCCCAGTGATCCTAAACTCTACAGACACCACAACAAACTACGCCTCTGCTTCAAAGACTTCACCAAGAGGTAAATTACACTTACTTTACAGTCAGTGTTTTTAATGTACGATTATGGACTCTTGGGTGTGAATGAATGTCAAATTTAAAAAATCATACAAAATTGCTTCTACCATGTTCCTTCAGACTTATGTGCAAGGCATGTTGAAGTGCAGTGCAGTGCAGTGCTCACGCCTCTCCTATCCTCCATCACCAGGTGTGAAGATGCCCTGCGTAAAAATAAGAGTCTGATTGGTCCAGACCAGAAGGAGTACCAGAGGGAGTTGGAGAGGAACTACCATCGCCTGAAGGAGGCGCTACAACCACTCATCTGCAGAAAGATACCCCAGCTTTATAAACCCGTGCTGCAGGTCAACTCTCACAGGTGAGTGTGCATGTGTAGACGAGCAGGGACATAATGTCTATTTTGGAGTGTTCTTGTGATGTACATACAAAAGCTCTGACGAAGGCCTTGAGGCTGATACGTAAAGAGCAGTGATACTATCACCAGCAGTGTGCAGCTTTTTTCTCATGATATGCATGTTGTCATATTGCATGTGTTCTCTCTTGACTGTTCATGCACCCCCCCACCCCACACACATAAATATGATGTTTTGCTTGTGCTTCTGTTACATGCAGCAAACGGACAGCTTGACCAGGTAGTTTGGTATTCTGTGATTGGAACCTTCTCTGTAAACGTGTCTGTACTGGGTCTTTGCAGGGTGGAAGGTTATATATAGATATACATGTCCAATCCGGTTTCCCCATGTTCCACTAACTTTACACTATGTGCTCCCCCCCCCCCCCCCAGAGATTCCTTCAGCAGAATGAGTCTTCGCAAGCTTGAACTTTGAAGATGAAGAGAATTGAAGGATCACAACCTTAATTTATTAATGTGTAAATACTGATGGTCAGTGTCTTGAGAAGTCAGTGTTCCCCATAGAAGGAAAGCTAAAGTGTTACTACGAAGTCGGTACATCATTCCAGTGTCTTATTCGTTTACAGGCAGCCTGTTACGCAATCAGTGGGTTTAACAAAGTGGAACTTACTATGTACGATGTGTCAAATCTGTATACATATTTCATGTGTGCACCTTTTTTTCATTACATTTTATGACTTGAAAGTTTATTATTTAATCCAAAATGAGAAAAAAAACAAGCAAAATATGTGCTACCACTCTTTATCATAATGCTTTATTTTTAGTTAAGATACTTTTGTTTAAAGTTAAGGAAATGTTTTAAACATCATGAATTGTTTTATGTATGTATGTTTATGTTGTATGTATGTTTGTTTTTGTTTACTTTAAGTATTTTACTAAATCAATATTTTAATGTCCAATGGATGCATTGGTATTTTCTTTGATGGGAGGTTAACGGAATATGGGTTTCCCAGTCACAGGGTATGGTTTCCATGGTTACCTATAAACAAATTGACTTAATTCAAGCATGTCCCCTGAAACTCAAAATAAGATCAGAGGGGCGGCGTTAGAGGGAAAACTGGGCCATTATTATGGATATACTGACAAGATGCATGTCTCTCCACCCAATGGGAGTCGTTGTCCACAAAGTGGAATGGTCTGTCTAGCTCCCGCCTATCCTTTCTTTGGATTAGTGGATACATCTCATTATTGTAATCCGTTTAAAAATAGATACAGAGCCTTGCGAAAGTATTCGGCCCCCTTGAACTTTGCGACCTTTTGCCACATTTCAGGCTTCAAACATAAAGATATAAAACTGTATTTTTTTTGTGAAGAATCGACTACAAGTGGGACACAATCATGAAGTGGAACGACATTTATCGGATATTTCAAACTTTTTTAACAAATCAAAAACTGAAAAATTGGGTGTGCTAAATTATTCAGCCCCCTTAAGTTAATACTTTGTAGCGCCACCTTTTGCTGCGATTACAGCTGTAAGTCGCTTGGGGTATGTCTCTATCAGTTTTGCACATCAAGAGACTGACATTTTTTCCCATTCCTCCTTGCAAAACAGCTCGAGCTCAGTGAGGTTGGAGGGAGAGCATTTGTGAACAGCAGTTTTCAGTTCTTTCCACAGATTCTCGATTGGATTCAGGGCTGGACTTTGACTTGGCCATTCTAACACCTGGATATGTTTATTTTTGAACCATTCCATTGTAGATTTTGCTTTATGTTTTGGATCATTGTCTTGTTGGAAGACAAATCTCCGTCCCAGTCTCAGGTCTTTTGCAGACTCCATCAGGTTTTCTTCCAGAATGGTCCTGTATTTGGCTCCATCCATCTTCCCATCAATTTTAACCATCTTCCCTGTCCCTGCTGAAGAAAAGCAGGCCCAAACCATGATGCTGCCACCACCATGTTTGACAGTGGGGATGGTGTGTTCAGCTGTGTTGCTTTTACACCAAACATAACGTTTTGCATTGTTGCCAAAAAGTTCAATTTTGGTTTCATCTGACCAGAGCACCTTCTTCCACATGTTTGGTGTGTCTCCCAGGTGGCTTGTGGCAAACTTTAACCAACACTTTTTATGGATATCTTTAAGAAATGGCTTTCTTCTTGCCACTCTTCCATAAAGGCCAGATTTGTGCAATATACGACTGATTGTTGTCCTATGGACAGAGTCTCCCACCTCAGCTGTAGATCTCTGCAGTTCATCCAGAGTGATCATGGGCCTCTTGGCTGCATCTCTGATCAGTCTTCTCCTTGTATGAGCTGAAAGTTTAGAGGGACGGCCAGGTCTTGGTAGATTTGCAGTGGTCTGATACTCCTTCCATTTCAATATTATCGCTTGCACAGTGCTCCTTGGGATGTTTAAAGCTTGGGAAATCTTTTTGTATCCAAATCCGGCTTTAAACTTCTTCACAACAGTATCTCGGACCTGTCTGGTGTGTTCCTTGTTCTTCATGATGCTCTCTGCGCTTTTAACGGACCTCTGAGACTATCACAGTGCAGGTGCATTTATACGGAGACTTGATTACACACAGGTGGATTGTATTTATCATCATTAGTCATTTAGGTCAACATTGGATCATTCAGAGATCCTCACTGAACTTCTGGAGAGAGTTTGCTGCACTGAAAGTAAAGGGGCTGAATAATTTTGCACGCCCAATTTTTCAGTTTTTGATTTGTTAAAAAAGTTTGAAATATCCAATCAATGTCGTTCCACTTCATGATTGTGTCCCACTTGTTGTTGATTCTTCACAAAAAAATACAGTTTTATATCTTTATGTTTGAAGCCTGAAATGTGGCAAAAGGTCGCAAAGTTCAAGGGGGCCGAATACTTTCGCAAGGCACTATATATATTTGATGAGGGTTGTTGACGTCAACCGCCTGTATTCAATGGAGAGAGATGCTATGCTACTAGCCTCATGTAATGAATATGCATAGCCATCTCGAGACCTCTCCGGTATCAGTAGCAGTGCGTGGGTAAAATCACTGGGGAATCCAAGCCATATTACAGCCATATGTGTTGTGATAATTGCGTTGTTTGTTCTGTAACCTGTTAGTTCACATGCCTTGCGACCGTGATATATAGGCCTATGGCCGAGACCATAAGAAGACACAGTGGCAGAATAAATTCAACCACACCTTTTTCATCATAAAACCAGAAAGAAATCTCTGTCTGGTGAAGTCCACAAGGCATATCGCATTTAACAAACCGTTACATGACCTACAGCATGCAAGCAAGTTAGGGTTTCCGACTACTAAACAACTATTGATTTAAAACCACTGAGAGTTACCGCAAGTCGCAAACAGGAGCTGCCTCCACTCTTCCAGCAACATTTCAACTTCAACATCAAATCACCTATGCTTTAGTCTAATACTGTGACAACTAAAAGATACCAATAACAGTTTAGTCCTATCAACGTAAGCTAAATATGATGCGGCTGTCCGTGGTTCTGATTTGTGTGTGTGTGTGTTCAAATAGAAAAAACAACATGTTGACTCACCGTACTTGTAGAAAAACGCCAATGCCATCCTCTCTTTCATGTTGACGAAACGGTCTATGACTGTCGTACAGTACACAATTGTATTTTTTGTTGTCCTAAGCTACCGGGCTAAAATGCTTGCTCGCTAGCCTCATTTCATTTCATGGGCAATGAGGACGACAACAACGAGATGCTCTGTCAATGACTTATTGCTCTCGATGTGAAGTAAAGTCAAGCTCACCAAAACAAAACAAAAAAAAGTGTCAAGTCAAGCCAGTTTGGGGCTTGTCAAGTCAAGCCAGTTTGGGGCTTGGGGCTTGTCAAGCCAGTTTGGGGCTTGTCAAGTCAAGCCAGTTTGGGGCTTGGGGCTTGTCAAGTCAAGCCAGTTTGGGGCTTGTCAAGCCAGTTTGGGGCTTGGGGCTTGTCAAGTCAAGCCAGTTTGGGGCTTGGGGCTTGTCAAGTCAAGCCAGTTTGGGGCTTGTCAAGTCAAGCCAGTTTGGGGCTTGTCAAGTCAAGCCAGTTTGGGGCTTGGGGCTTGTCAAGTCAAGCCAGTTTGGGGCTTGTCAAGTCAAGCCAGTTTGGGGCTTGTCAAGTCAAGCCAGTTTGGGGCTTGGGGCTTGTCAAGCCAGTTTGGGGCTTGGGGCTTGTCAAGTCAAGCCAGTTTGGGGCTTGGGGCTTGTCAAGCCAGTTTGGGGCTTGGGGCTTGTCAAGTCAAGCCAGTTTGGGGCTTGGGGCTTGTCAAGTCAAGCCAGTTTGGGGCTTGTCAAGTCAAGCCAGTTTGGGGCTTGTCAAGTCAAGCCAGTTTGGGGCTTGGGGCTTGTCAAGTCAAGCCAGTTTGGGGCTTGTCAAGTCAAGCCAGTTTGGGGCTTGGGGCTTGTCAAGTCAAGCCAGTTTGGGGCTTGGGGCTTGTCAAGTCAAGCCAGTTTGGGGCTTGACTTGACACTTTTTTGTTTTGTTTTTGTTTTGGTGAGCCAGGACCATTCACAGTTGAGCTAGCAGATTGGCTATTATTGAACCTGTTTTGTTTTTGTTTTGGTGAGCCAGGACCATTCACAGTTGAGCTAGCAGATTGGCTATTATTGAACCTGTTTTGTTTTTGTTTTGGTGAGCCAGGACCATTCACAGTTGAGCTAGCAGATTGGCTATTATTGAACCTGTTTTGTTTTTGTTTTGGTGAGCCAGGACCATTCACAGTTGAGCTAGCAGATTGGCTATTATTGAACCTTTTGTTTTATCAAGGGAGGCCAAATGCATGCTGGCTTTTCTTGAATTCAATGCTATGGGGCGGCAACATTGTCATACTCTTTTTAACCAGACAGAATTCGATAGATGGCCTACAGAGGAAGAGGGGCGTTGTTTCGCTCGCTCGGATGCTTTCTCTGGTAAGATACATTCAGCCTCGTGTGAATTTAAAGAAAATGATGAAACAGAGACGAAAGATACATTTATTTTAGAGTGCATTCGGTAAGTATTCAGACCCCTTGACTTTTTCCCCATTTTGTTGCATTACAGCCTTATTCTAAAATGGATTATTAGCTTTTTTATTCCCATAAATCTACACACAATACCACATAATGACAAAGCAAAAACAGGTTTGCAAATGTATTCAAAATAAAAAACAATCACATTTACATAAGTATTCAGACCTTTATTCAGTACTTTGTTGAAGCACCTTTGGCAGCGATTACAGCCTCTAGTCTTTTGGTATGAGGCAACAAGCTTGGCACACCTGTATTTGGTGAGTTTCTCCCATTCTTCTCTGCAGATCCTCTCAAGCTCTGTAAGGTTGGATGAGGAGCTTCGCTGCACAGCTATTCTCAGGTCTCTCCTGAGATGTTCCAAGGCCGCGCTCTGGCTGGGCCACTCAAGGACATTCAGAGACTTGTCCCGAAGCCACTCCTGCGTTGTTTTGGCTGTGTGCTTAGGGTCGTTATCCTGTTGGAAGGTGAACCTTCCCCACAGTCTGAAACCTGCTCCAGAGCGCTCAGGATTTTTATCAAGACTCTCTGTACTTGCGCTGTTTATCTTTCCCTCGATCCTGACTAGTCTCCCAGTTCCTGCTGCCAGAAAACATCCCCACAGCATGTTGCCACCACCATGCTTCACCGTAGGGATGGTATTGGCCAGGTGATGAGCGGTGCCTAGTTTCTTCCAGATGTGGCACTTGGCATTCAGCCCAAAGAGTTAAATCTTGGTTTCATCAGACCAGAGAATATTTTTTTTCTCATGGTCTGAGAGTCCTCTAGGTGCCTTTTGGCAAACTATGCTGGCTGTCATATGCCTTTTACTGAGGAGTGGCTTCCGTCTGGCCACTCTATGATAAAGGCCTCATTGGTGGAGGGCTGCATAGATGGTTGTCCTTCTGGAAGGTTCTCCCATCTCCACAGAGGAACTCTGGAGCTCTTCCAGAGTGACCATTTGGGTTCTTGTTCACCTCCCTGACCAAGGCCCTTCGTAGCTGGCCGCACGTCCGGACTAAGCAAACGGGGATGAGTCTTTTGGTAGTTCCAAAAATGTTACATTTCAGAATGGAGGCCACTGTGTTCTTGGGGACCTTGAATGTTGCAGACATGTTTTTGTACCCTTCCCCAGATCTGTATCTCGACACAATCCTGTCTCGGAGCTCTACGGACAATTCCTTCGATCTCATGCTCTGACATGTACTGTCAACTGTGGGACCTTAAAGAGACAGGTGTGTGCCTTTTCAAATCATGTCCAATTAATTGAATTTACCACATGTGGACTCAATTGTGTGGAGATACACATGTGGACTCAATCAATTTGTAGAAACATCTCAAGGATGATCAATGGAAACAGGATATACTTGACCTCAATTCTGTGTTTCATAGCAAAGGATCTGAATACTTATATTAAAAAAGGTATTTCAGTTTTTTTTTTTTTTTTTTACATTTGCAAATATTTCAAACTCTGTTTTCGCTGTGTCAATATGGGTATTGTTTATAGATTGATTCAAAAATCCCCCCCCCCCCCCCCCCAATTTTAGAATAAGGCTGTAAAGTAACAATGTGGAAAGGGGCGAGGGGTCTGTATGTTTTGGTACATTTTGGGGGTTGGAATCTTGGCTTCCCTTGGCATCAACAAGCCACTGTCTGAACTAGTTTATTCTCAAAGTTGCCAGGGTGTCACGTGTCCTACTTACGGTTGTAACAATTTAAGCAATTTAAGCATTGTGAAACTTATATTTGATCAAATAAACCTCATGTAGCAAATAAGCCATACAAATGTTGTTGTCCAAATTCGACCACACTCATTGACCTACGTACAAAGGCTCCTTGCTCGGCGGGTAAAACGAAAAAACGCCTCGTGCTGAAGGGAGACAGATTTTTTGCAGAGTGGGACCTCTCCCTCTTTCACTGGGCCCAAAATAAGTCTGGTTGTCCCTAGTTACCACAGCCACAAAGTCTTAAACCCTGCCTATTTCTACAATTTATCTTTTTACATTTGATTTTAAACCTAACTTCAACCACACTGCTAACCTTATACCTAACCTTAATTTAAGACCAAAAAGCGCCTTTTAGTTTTCATTCTTTTTTGGGTGACTTTGTGGAAACCGTTGTGCCTGTTCACACACACGTATCTGCCCTCTCACTGGCTAGAATGGCCCCACCTGATCTTTCCTCCTTCCTCCCGACTGCCTTAAATTTAAGACATTTTATTTTTATTGTTAGTGGCCTCTAGAGTATCTGGTCAATGTAATGGGTAATCTGTGAAGAGATGCAATGCAACCAAATATTGTTTTTAATTATTTTTTACAATTTTGTTTATGAATTTTGACCCCTTTTTCTCCCAAGAGACCACAGCCTGTCGTTTCAAATTGGAACAAATTAGTCATACTGGGCAGAACAGGCAAGGAAGTGGGCAGAGCCAAGCATAAGCTAGTGAGATCTAATTGGTGCATTCTAACAATTTGTATATTTCAGTTAAGGAACGCCTACTCTGAAGTGTGCGTGTACATTAACTTCATTTGCCTTTGCACTCCTCAACAATGCAATTTTTAAAAACTTTGGCAAAGTGTAAAGTCTACAAATAACATATTTAAATTTTGGGAACAGAACTGTATTCACATCAAAAATTTAATTGGTGAGAACATTTGCGAAATGTCGGCCAAAATTCAATCAGTTGCGATTTTTGCATGTCAATCTTGGGGCAAAAAAAAGTGGGATGCATGCCAACAAAGCCACTACACATCACTAAACAATACATGAATTGCACTATAACGGTGACAAATGGTGCCCACAAACTGTTAACGCCTACATTAAGCTGTCCCAACATCTTACAACTGCTACACCTGGCTATCAGCAGAGCCTTGTCTGGCAGCGAAACAGTACATTCATTCGGCCTCATTTACTGCTTTTAAAAAAAAAAAACAACAGCTGGTATGGCTGACTTGCTTAAAACAAATGTTGTTTCTACTGACAATTGATATGTGGCATAAGGGGACAAGCGAATAAGAGGCCATCCATAATTTCGATGAAGACACTAATGAACGAGCTAGGAAGGACGTAGTCATAACTTTGTTTAGCATTTTTTTTTTGCATCACTTGGGAAGAACAATCACAGTTGGCGGGAGGACTAAACCATATAACAGGGTAAGTATTATTAAAACCGCATTTGAAGACTATCCATATAACATATTATGGGAAGATGAAGGCTGTGTTGGACGAATATATCACCTCGTAAATTTCGTTATGTGGAACTTTCATACTTGACAGATACACTTGAGCAAATCATTGATTATGGCAATGTTGCCTCATGAGGAAGGGGACCGGACAGGGTCTGAGCCACATTCCGTTGCCAAACCTTTGTTGCAGATGAAAACATTGCAGATTAAAAAAAAGAGCCATTAATAGATGAGTCCTCGTTTAACATGTTTGTTCTACATAACTGTGAACGTTCCAAAACGTGTCCTGTTAAACGTGCCAATGTTCTACATTTACTTGGACCGGGGGTGGGAAAAGTACCCAATTGTAATACTTGCGTGAAAGTAAAGATAACATAATAGAAAATGACTGAAGTGAAAGTCACCCAGTAAAATACTACTTGAGTAAAAGTCCTAAGTATTTGGTTTTAGATATACTTAAGTATCAAAAGTGAATGTAATTGCTAAAAGTATTTATACCTAAGAACTTTATACCGCTGACCTGGACGCTGTGCCCACCTGGACGCTGTGCCCACCTGAACATGCCCAGGCAGAGCAAAATTGATTTGCTGGAGGAACAAAGATTCGCGCAACACCCAAGGTGAGGGACGGTTGAATGCTCTGGATTTTAAAACCTCTAATATATTTAAGATTAAATGGATACAAAACTATTTAAGAAATAAGGATTGCATCTGGAATATCATCCCTAATTTAATATTCCAACAAATTGGTGGTCTAGAATTCTTACTCATATGCAACTTTGATATGGCTAAAATCCCTATTAAGCTTGCAAACTTTCATAAACAAGTACTTCTAACTTGGAACCTCATGTACAAACACAATGTTTCCCCTCATAGGTATACAATCTGGAATAATCAAGACATAAAATACAAAAACAAGTCTTTGTTTTTCCAGAACTGGTTTGACAACAACATTATTTGGGTTAAACAATTATTGAATAATGATGGACAACTATATGATTATCCAGAATTTATTACAACACACAATGTTACATTCACTCCCGAGGAGTATCAAATTGTTGTTAGAGCTGTCCCTAAAGGTGCTATTCTTCTTTTAGGAGAATATAACAGTACTCCAAGTGCAACTGTTGAGGATTTTGTAGCCTCAATACAATTAGAAGGAATTGACATTTTAAACATTTAAACTATAAATGTGATAACATGTATACAAGGAAACTGTATACACAGTTAACCCACTGTTCCTAGGCCGTCATTGTAAATAAGAATTTGTTCTTAACTGACTTGCCTAGTTAAATAAAGGTTAAAAAAAAATGTAAATGTGTTCCATTTGAGCGAGTCTGACCACAAGTTATAGACCAATATGATGACACACCAAATGTGCTTGATGGAAGGCGGGAAAAGAGCAGGAATAGGCTTTTGTAGGTTACAGTCCAAGCTATGTCTTCCATTGGTGCGACTGCATCCAAAGATGATCCAATTTGAATAAACGCTTGGAGGGAAGGATGACAGTAGTGGTGATACGGAACTACATTTTTTTATATACATGTATTTTTGTATTAACCTTTATTTAACGAGGCAAGTCAGTTAATAACAAATTCTTATTTACAATGACGGCCTACCAGGGAACAGTGGGTTAACAGCCTTGTTCATGGGTTGAAAGACAGATTTGAACTTGTCAGCTCGGGTATTGGCTACCTGCCGCCCCAAAACACCGCTACATAACGTTAGCGCATTGATGTGAATCACACTGCTGCAATCTCATTTAGCTGTTTGCGCCTTACGGATTGTGGTTGTTGTGGATGGCTGTTCACAAATCTAAATGTGTATTTAAACCCAATAATGGTTGAATTCAAGAAGTTTAAACTGCCTATCAATCATTGTTTTTGAAACCAGTGGACAGCCAGTGAAAAATGCGCTCTTGCAACAGCTGCATAGTGTGGATCCAAGCCTATGGAATAAAAGTGTTTTTTTTTTATTGCTCAATCGAATTCATGCTGATACATTTTTTATCCATAGGCCTAATGGACATGCTCACACTTTTGATAGACTTAAAGGGGCAATCTGTAGACGCAACATCTATTTTAGAATTTATAAATTATATAAACAGTACCAGTCAATAGTTTGGACACACCTACTCATTCAAGGGTTTTTCTTTATTTTTAGTATTTTCTACATTGTAGAATAACAGTGAAGACATCAAAACTATGAAATAACACATGGAATCATGTAGTGACCAAACAAGTTGTCATGCCCTGACCTTAGACGTTTTATTTCTCTATTTGGTGAGGTCAGGGTGTGATGTGGGGTGGGCATTCTATGTTTTGTATTTCTTTGTGTTTGGCCGAGTGTGTTTCCCAATCAGAGGCAGCTGTCTATCGTTGTCTCTGATTGAGAATCATACTTAGGTAGCCTTTTCCCCACCTATTTTGTGGGATCTTGTTTTTGTACAGCTCTTGTAGCCTAAGGAATGGTACGTTCGTTTTGGTTTCACTTTGTTATTTTGTTGCTGGTTCTCATTTAAATAAATATGATGACCACAAATAACGCTGCGCCTTGGTCTCCTTCAAACAACTAACGTTACACAAGTGTTAAACAAATCCAAATATATTTTATATTCTGCGAAGTAGCCACCCTTAGCCTTGATGAAAGCTTTGCACACTCTTGACAAAGCATGCCATTCCCTGAGTGCAGCATCAACTCGAATCAATGAGCCCAATCAATCCTCCATGACAACAAAATCATAAACAACAGAGTAGGGCTGGCTAATAAGTCCTTAGTTTTGGGGTCATGCTCAGGTAAAACAATTTGGCTAATCTATACTTCCATATTTCCAAGTCCTATTCTTGAAGATCAAGGGGTATTACATTAATTGGAATGGCTGACTGGAATTCTGATAGACTTTGGTTTTTATTGTAGATATATAATTTAATCGTATTATTATTATATGTGGTAAAAAGCGATGGGTTAGAAGAAGCCTACATAACCAACCCATAAAGTACAATTTAATATCCATATATGGCCAGCTATGTAAACTTTAACATTGATTTTATCAATTGGTAACATACATTTTGTCTTCTTCTAATGCCTCTTAAGGGGAAAGTAATCTAAAAGTAACTGAATGTAATCAGATTACATTACTGAGTTGAGGTAATCCAAGAGTTACGTTACTGATTACAATTACAACTCGGAACTGGGAAATCTGACTTCAGTGAGTACAAGACAACTGGAAACTCAGAAACAAAACAAGCTCCGACTGGGGAAAATACATTTTGAACGGTCATCCAACTTGGAATTCCAGGTCGGGAACTCAGGCCTCTTCCTAGAGCTCCGACATAAAGATCACTGACAAAAAAAGACAACATTTCAATGTAGAAAAGGGCTACACAATGCCAGAGAACGCAATAAACCTTTCAAATGTAATGTACTAACACGCAAGGCATCTCCCCACAAGATATGAAAAATGAGCGTTTCAGGGTCTATTTTGTGTGTAAAAATGTATTTTGTATATTTCTATTTTTCTTGTTTGCACATAGAGAAATACAACATGATACTGATGTGGTGTCAAAGTCTTAAATCTTAAGAAGTTTGACGTTAAACACTGTCCTTATGCCTCATCTGTTCATGATTCGGCTTTGTTTTTTTTTTCAGAGTTCCCAGTTGTCTTGAAAGCACCCTAAATCCAGAGAATGCCAGACTTTGATGACAATATATGCCCACGAAGGACCACTGCACCACCTTCCTGTTCAAGTGAGCACAGCACAACAAGATGAGTCCAAAAATGTCTTATCAAATCAAATGTATTTATATAGCCCTTCTTACATCAGCTGATATCTCAAAGTGCTGTACAGAAACCCAGCCTAAAACCCCAAACAGCAAGCAATGCAGGTGTAGAAGCACAGTGGCTAGGAAAAACTCCCTAGAAAGGCCAAAACCTAGGAAGAAACCTAGAGAGGAACCAGGCTATGTGGGGTGGCCAGTCCTCTTCTGGCTGTGACGGGTGGAGATTATAACAGAACATGGCCAAGATGTTCAAATGTTCATAAATGACCAGCATGGTCAAATAATAATAATCACAGTAGTTGTCGAGGGTGCAGAAAGTCAGCACCTCAGGAGTAAATGTCAGTTGGCTTTTCATACCCGATCATTCAGAGTATCTCTACCGCTCTGGAGAGTTGAGAACAGCAGGTCTGGGACAGGTAGCACGTCCGGTGAACAGGTCAGGGTTCCATAGCCGCAGGCAGAACAGTTGAAACTGGAGCAGCAGCACCACTTATATGCTGCAGCTTAATTGATGTAACATGCCAGGGAGATGTGTATACTGTAGCTAAGAAAGTAATACTAAGTGTATGTTGTGTCGTAAGATGTTGGTAGCCCAAGTTTCTCACCCTAATAAATTTGGTCACCTTACCCCTCATAATTTCGCCTACTGTTCTGACTTGGTGCACATGTAGCCTATAGCCTGTTTTAGAGTTTGTCGTCTCCTTATGCCGTAGTTTGTAAATCTTAATTGTCAGTAGAAACCACATTTGTTTAAGCAAGTCAGCCATATCAGCTATGATTTTTTTAAAAGGCAGTAAATGAGGCTGAATGAACTGTTTCGCTGCCAGACAAGGCTCCGCTGATAGCCAGGTGTAGCAGTGGAACTGCTGTTGGGACAGCTTAATGTAGGCCTTAACAGTTTGTGGGCACTGTTTCTCACCGGTATAGTGCAATTAATATATTTTTTAGTGTTGTGTCTAAAAAAAATTTTTGTAAAGGACGTTGTGTATGAAGTGTCACATACCCAGAGGCCCATGGTGGACGGACATCTAATCAGCCCCTACAAACGTTATTTAGAAAATCAGACAAAGAAAGAAAGGCCAATTCAAAAGGATAAAGAACCATGTTATGTTGATTGTATTTATTGTACATGTTTTCACAGGACTCCCGTAGAACTGAAACATGTGACGCTTCCGAAAGCCAAGAACGGAAAATGGCAAGACTGAGATCAAGTTTACAGACAAGTCAACATTTTTTGTCGTCAAATGACGTGGGAGTAGCCCTGCAGTTAAATGCCTTGATTAGTTGGCAGGCAGCATTTCAGCAAAAAAAGTTGGCTCCTACTTAGATGGCAATCACCTCACTCTCTCCCAATTCGCCAGTGGATAAAGTTACTATTAAAAGTTAGAACCAAATTATCGACAGCGATGAATAGTGTGAGGCCTGGAGAAACGTATTAGACAAAATATATTTGAAATTAATACACCCCCCCCCCCCCAAAAAAAAAGATGCCAAGTAAACAGACCAGTAATACATGAAATGTATAAATAAACCATTGTGGTCTGTTAAACTAGCCATGGTGTACATTTGACAATCACCTTGTAGATTGGTAAATATTAGTTAAATAACATTTGGAAATGCAGTGCTTTATTACATGTACAGGAGAGTGGGAATTATTCACATTAAAAAGTAACTCTACTGTCCTGGTTTCAAAGCCAAACCATTTATTTTAAATCTATAACACTTCACAGCAGGGAAAGGATGAATAGAAAGTCCGTTTTACATGAAAGTTCAAACTTTATTGCTTGTGTAGTACTTTATCATCCTAGGTATGATCTTTCATAGGGCCAGTAAGTCAGACAGTATGGCCACAGACCTTTTTCACTGGAATGAGGTACTGCCATTGAACAGAACTGCACAACTTCAGGAGAAAACCAACCCAGGAAAAAGCCAAGACTAGGGGCTCTATTCAATCTGTAAAGCTGAAACAACTTCAGGAGAAAACCAACCCAGGAAAAAGCCAAGACTAGGGGCTCTATTCAATCTGTAAAGCTGAAACAACTTCAGGAGAAAACCAACCCAGGAAAAAGCCAAGACTAGGGGCTCTATTCAATCTGTAAAGCTGAAACATTAGATTCCACGATATACATTTAAAGGTCATTTCCCCATTGAGCAGATATCCGCAGCGTCTACCGTGAATGCAGGAACATTGGCGTTAAATTTAAAGCTGAACTTCTGCAATACGGATTGAATAGAGCCATGGGGTATACAATCCCTGAAGCCAAAACAACAGTCCACTTCCCCCTCTATACATATCAAATCTGAGACTAACAGCTATGCAATGTTGTACTAGCATTTTGTAAAGTGATTGTCTATCTTATTGGCTAGGTATTTCATCACTGCTTTAATTCACTTATAAAACCTTGTACAAAATGATATCAACCAAGAGAAGTAATTTAGTTTTCACGTGCAAAAGTTCTTCCACCAAGAACCAGACGGCCAGTTTCTGAATCTAACTGAAATGAAACATTATGGCCAAAACTAGTCCTCTTATTTCTGACAGACCAACAGTATGAACATTAATCAACAGACAGAAGGCATGAAGCCAGAACAGGATAAAGATGTACAAGAATAAAAATGTGCTCTTTATAAAAAAAATAATCTGAAACAAAAGAAAATTGTGTCAGGGAGAAACATTGTCCTTTCCATTCAGACCACTTCCAACACGAGGGCAGGAAAATCAAAGGACAGGTTGCTCCATGTCAGTGCGAAGGTGCATTTTTGTAGACGGCTAATGTTATATTCCCAGCACACAAAAAAAAAAGAGGATAAACTGAATATTAAAACACTTTAAAAAGGACATATACAGGTTATAAACATCACTGACAGGAGTATCAAACCCAGAAAGCCAACAAGGCTGAATCTCAAGTTGACTCGTTCTCAAAACCTCAGGAGATGTTTTCCAATGCTCTCGACACTTCCCTGTGACATCTGAGAAGATACTTCATTCACCCAAACAGAGAAGTTTCAGACCCTCCTATAGAACAGAAGATATGGGGTAGATGTGGAGCAGGTTTCTGGAGAACAGGCTCTCAGAAAGTCCTCCTCCTCAAAGAGACGCACCTCAGAGTCATCAAACAGCATCCACTTCCCTTCATACTGCAGCAGGCTGCTTAGGGCCTGCTCCGTAGCCACCCCAAACCCCTCACACCCAGCCACAGAGGCCTCCTCACCCTCCCCAGGCTCCTTCTTAACCCCTCCACTACCGCTGTGTCCCGGGGCACTGGAGGTCCGTCTGGATGATCTGGTGGTGTTGCTCTCTACCCCAGTACAGGCAGCTTTGTCTGGGTTGGTTGTCTGCTTGTTGCCCCCTAGGTCATAGCTGGACAGGCTCCTCTGACCCCCCAGAAGTCCTACCCCGTCTGAAGCCTTCTTGGAGCCCATCTTACTGGTGTTGGTGGAGTTAGCATTCACAGAACCACTCTGTCCTGCTTTACCACGGAGACTGAAGGACACTTCCCCATCGTCATAATCCAGCACCTCTTCTTTGGGTTCCGGACCCGGCACTTTCCCGCCACAGTCCTCTTCTCCCTGCTTCTCGTCCCCCTCGGGCAGGCGGACCTTGGTGTCCTTAAGGTCCATCATCCTGATGTAAGTGGTGTAGTGTCCGCTGGAGATGGTGACCCCGCTGTGCATGACCACAGCAAACAGCTGGTAGTGCTGCCCTCCGGTGGCAGTGGCTGAGGGGTGCGTGCACCACTCCTCCAGAGAGAGCTTCAGTGGGGTCTGTAGAGGGGTGTTCACCTTTGAGAGGCCGCCGTACGGGTCCATCCTGAACAACAGAGGGAGACAGTTTACACAAGCCGAGGAACGATGGAGCGGTCCCTGACTTTCCTGAGATTTGCTTACCATGTGCCGTTGTATTTATTTAGCTACTTTGCACATTCTTCCACTGCAAATCTACAATTCCAGTGTTTTACTTGCTATATTGTATTTACTTTGCCACCATGGCCTTTTTTTGCCTTACCTCCCTTATCTCACCTCATTTGCTCACATCGTATATAGACTTGTTTATACTGTATTATTGACTGTATGTTTGTTTTACTCCATGTGTAACTCTGTGTTGTTGTATGTGTCAAACTGCTTTGCTTTATCTTGGCCAGGTCGCAATTGTAAATGAGAACTTGTTCTCAACTAGCCTACCTGGTTAAATAAAGGTGAAATAAATAAAAATTAATACGGTATTACATTCATATGTTGTATCTGATTGTGTGGATTTTTATGTTGTGACAGGCTCTTAGGAAACTGTTACACTCTCTGAGGACAATAAAGCATCAATCTAGAGTAAAAGCAAAACCCAGAAGATAAACACTGAAGACTCACTCTAACCCGTTGGCTGAGAAGCACTTGAGATGGATAGTGACGACCTCTGGGGTTTTATCAAACAGGAGACTCCTCTCAGCCTCTGTGTAGTGGTGGCAGGTCTCACAGAAGTACTTGTCCTCCCCTACAATCCTCTCCACTGAGGCAAACTGGGAGATGGCCCACTTCAGAGTCTTCAGCACCGGTTTGGGATCAGGGGAGACTGGGGGGGTGGAGAGAGGGGGTTGGGGGGAGGTATTTGGAATATGAGAGGATAGACATTTGTGAGACGGCGATGTGCTTTGGCTGATCTTTGACAACTTGTTTGAGTGGTGACTGTTCATGTATGTGCCACAATGTACCAATTTGTGTATAGTACAGTCTTGCGCTGCAGAACTGGCCCATTTATACAAGAACGCAGAGTGTGTACACACACAACTCTCCTTACCCTCTGAGCTGCTGTCTGGGCTGCAGGGTTCTTCCTCCTGCACTGGGACACTGATGTCCTGGAAGTCTTCTCTCCTCTCGGTGTAACACTCACACTCCAGACAACGCGTCCTCAACACCAGACAGCCCTGGAACAGATGCTCCATCATGTCCACACCCAGGCACTCTGGACAGGAGGAGAGTCAGCGTTCAACATGATAAATAAAACAATCTAATAGTTTTGTGTATTAAGTAGGCAAGTCAGTTCAGAACAAATTCTTATTTACAATGACAGCCTACCCCGGCCAAACCCTAACGACACTGGGCCAATTGTGCACTGCCCTATGGGACTCCCAATCACCTCCAGTTGTGATACAGTCTATCATCGAACCAGGGTCTGTAGTGACGCCTCTAGCACTGAGATACAGTGCATTCAACCGCTGTGCCACTCGGGAGCCCCAAATGGCTAAAGCAAGGGTACAAATCCTATGTGGCAGACAGGACATGATCGATGACCAAGTATGTTTCCAACGGCATGATTCAACAACTATGAACTCACCTTCACTTTTAGCTTTCTCCTCCTCGGGCACTTCTGTTACCTTCTCCTGAGGGTTCCTCCCATGTTCCCCACCATCATTCTCCTGAGGTTGGCTAGGACCCGTCTCCTCCTGGTCAGGTTTGGCTGTCTCGGTCTTCCCTCCTGTGTGGCAGCTGATCCGTCCCATGCTCATGAACTTAGAGAAGATACTGGGCTGCTTCCCCGAGTGCCTCGGCCAGCACAACTTGGGCCTCTTCTTCCCCTTAACCTCCACCTCTTTAGGGGCCACCTCCACCTCTCCTTTCCCCTCCACATTACTTTCCTCCTCTCCCTCTTCTTCCTGCTTTTTCTCCCCCTCTTCTTCAGCTTTGTCTTTTGGCGCTACAGTGATGCCACCAGTAGACTTCCTCTTGGAGCGAGTGAGGGGTTTGCCATCGTTGGCTGCAACAGCAGCAGCATTCTTGGACTTGACAGATTTTGGCTTCTTCTTGGCATTGCCTGCCTCTGTATCGCTCTTCCTCTTACCACTGGTTTGGCCATCATCATCATCAAGTGATGTTTCTGAAGTTTGGGCCTGCTCTTCTGTTGAAGCCCCGTTGGTGCCCACAGGGGCAGAACTGCCTGGCTTGACCTCTATGACATCATCCTGGTCCTCCTGTTCCTTCCTGATGGTCTCAGAGGCCTCCTGGATGTATCCCAGGATGCACTGCAGCACCTCCTGGGCATCGTGCTGTAGGTAGCCTTCGTACATGGGGTTCAGCTGTCTGTAAACACACAACCATCAGTCAGTCAAATACAATACCAAACATCTTGTTCAAGGACAGTGAAACCCTGATTTGAGGAAGCTTGCTTTAAAGCTAAAATCCTGGTTTTCTGTATCATCGCACCACCTATAAACTTCCATAATATTCTGCCTATTGAATGTGACCCAGTATTGCAGGGCCTTGCTGTAGTGCTGTTGGGTCTGACCTGAGTGTGTTTAGTAGTTTGCGTGGAGGTGTGGCCAGCTCCCCATCACTGTACTTGTCAGGGTTGTGCAGATAGCTGGACTGGAGCTGCTCTACCGAGGTGATCAGACTGTGGAAACTACCCAGCAGTTCCATGTGTACTGGCACCGCCTCCTCTGGACCCTCCGTCTGCTGAGGGAGAAAGAGGGATTCCTGTTATTATAGTGTTCATATGCTCTACGTTCAAAATATTTCAACATGCTACTATAGGCAGCATTGATGACAGTGTAACTGAAGCATATGTTGACTGTAGTCTTAAAAAATGCATTGCTATATTGGAAACATCATCATAGGGAATCTAAAGTCTTGCTGGATAATAATAATCAGACACTGTTTACGAAACACACCTTTATTGAGATGTGTGCTGGTATAAATGTATGCATGATTGTGACCTTAATAATCTGGATTATAATTTGTGCATTGTAATGTTAATTGAGTATCCTGATGTGAATGATTCTCATAGGACTACGCATCATACAATGGCCAATCTAAAACAGTCATTTGTCAGTTTTAGGTAGTGGTGGGGAGTCTATCAAGAATCGACTCCTAATATTCAGTATTTTTGCAAAGGGGTAAACTAGTTGCCATAGGCTACTTCTGAGGACAAACTCTTGCATCTTTAACAGCAAAGAGAGAGCAGGCTAACGAGAGAGAGGGCACAGCCAGGCAGGCATGTCGGCCTCTAGGCAGACTTTCAGAACCCTGCAGGCATAGGCTATTACAATGCTGTATCGAGGCAATTTTTGGGCTTGCAATGTCTCGCGCAACTTCCCTAAGGTAGGCACTATCAATGAGTAGGATGAGCTATTCTACACGCAACAGGCTGTTTTTCAAAATAAAGAAAAAGAGCAGGCGAGCCAGTGAGGGACAGCATCAGCGCAGACAGACTGTTGGAACCGTGCGCATAGGCTATATCTTGGTAATCTGTATCTCGCAATGTCTTGTAAAGTCATCAAAAGTATGTATGTACGGTTATCAATGAGTATGGCTAAGCTTTTCTTCAAAGTGCCAGTGAATTGAAGTTGGACATCGTCAAATGCATCAGTTTAATTATCCTGTTCCTGGAGATACCTTCCTGAAAGTTTTTCACTCCAATCCCAGTTGTAATTAACTAGATTCATCTTAACATCCAGCTAATTATTGAAATCAGTTGCGCTAGATTAGGGTTTGAGTGAAAACCTACAAGATGGTAGCGCTCCACAAACAGGTTTGGAAAGCCCTGTCCCAGGCAATAGATTACAAAGCAGGGCATCCCTGCTAAACTTTCTGGAAAGGGCAAGTTTGCGATCTCATCCAGAAAAAGGCATCTCAAGGGTAAATACAAGACAAGATTCTCTGGTCTGATGAAACCAAGATTAAACTCTTTGGCCTGAATATCAAGCGTCACGTCTTGTTGGAAACCTGGCACCATTCCTACAGTGAAGCAAAGTGGTGGCGGCATTATGCTGTGGGGACGTTTTTCAGCGGCAGGGACTGGGATACTAGTCAGGATCAAGGGAAAGATGAACGGAGCAAAGTACAGAGATCCTTGATGAAAACCTGCTCTCGAGCACTCAGGACCTCAGACTGGGGGTGAAGGTTCACCTTCCAACAGGACAACAACCCTAAGCGCACAGCCAAGACAACACAGGAGTGGCTCTGGGACAAGTCTCTGAATGTCCTTGAGTGGTGCAGCCAGAGACCGGACTTGAACCTGAACAAACATCTCTGAAGAGACCTGAAAATAGCTGACAGAGCTTGAGGATCTGCAGAGAAGAATGGGAGAAACTCCCCAAATACAGGTGTGCCAAGCTTGTAGCGTCGTACCCAAGAAGACTCGAGGCTGTAATCGCTGCCAAAAGTGCTTCAACAAAGTACAGAGTAAAGGGTCAGTATACTTGTGATATTTTAGTTTTTTTTATTTTGAAACCAATTGCAAAAATTTCAAAAAACCTGTTTTTGGTTTGTCATTATGGGGTATTCGTGTGTAGATTGGAGGGGGAAAAAAACCATTTAAATTTTAGAATATGGATGTAACATAAAATGTGAAAAAAGTCAAGGGGTCTGAATGTTGACAGAATGCATTGTGTGGGAGTGTGTGTATGTATATATACAGTACCAGTCAAATGTTTGGACACAGCTACTCATTCAAATGTTTTTCTTTATTTTTATTATGTTCTACATAGTAGAATAATAGTGACATCAAAACTATGAAATAACACATGGACTCATGTAGTAACCAAAAAAAATGTTCAATCAAAATATTTTATATTCTTCAAAGTAGCCACCCTTGCCTTGACGACAGCTTTGCACGCTCTTGGCATTCTCTCAACCAGCTTCACCTGGAATGCTTTTCCAACAGTCTTGGAAGGAGTTCCCACATATGCTGAGCACTTGTTGGCTGCTTTTCCTTCACTCTGCCGTCCAAATAATCCAAAACCATCTCAATTGGGTTGAGGTCGGGTGATTGTGGAGGCCAGGTTATCTGATACAGCACTCCACCATTCTCCTTCTTGGTAAAATAGCCCGTACACAGCCTGGAGGTGTGTTGGGTCATTGTTCTGTTGAAGAACAAATTATTGTCCCACTAAGCGCAAACCAGATGGGATGACGTATCGCTGCAGAATGCTGTGGTAGCCATGCTGGTTATGTGCCTTGAATTCTAAATAAATCATAGACAGTGTCACCAGCAAAGCACCCCCACACCACTTCCTCCATGCGTTACGGCGGGAACCACACATGCAGAGATCATCCGTTCACCTACTTTGCGTCTCACAAAGACACGGCAGTTGGAACCAAAAATCTCACGTTTGGACTCCAGACAAAAGGACAGATTTCCACCATTCTAATGTCCATTGCTCGTGTTTCTTGGCCCAAGCAAGTCTCTTATTATTGGGGTCCTTTAGTAGTGGTTTCTTTGCAGCAATTCGACCATGAAGGCTTGATTCACAGTCTCCTCTGAACAGTTGATGTTGAGATGGGTCTGTTACTTGAACTCTGAAGCATTTATTTGGGCTGCAATTTCTGAGGCTGGTAATTCTAAATTAACTTATCCTCTGCAGCAGAGGTAACTCTGGGCCTTCCTTTCCTGTTGCAGTCCTCATGAGAGCCAGTTTCATCATTCATCATCAGCACTTGATGGTTTTTGCAACTGCACTTGAAGTTCTTGAAATTTTCCGATTGACTGACCTTCATGTCTTAAAGTAATGATGGGCTGTCGTTTCTCTTTGCTTATTGTTGGAGGAAATTATGGTTGAAATGATTAATTATGTATACATTTAAATTAGAACCATCTATTTTAATACTATTATGTTATGGTGTGAAATGTATGGGTTCTTGGTTAAGCTGTTACTGAAATTGTAAGTAAAACAAATTAATTGTCTGTACCTTGTGGGAAAGGGAGAAGGAGGGCATATCTCTTTAGACAGATTGGAATGTTTGTTTTATGAGGGGAGTAGAAGACAGTCTCCAGACCTGAAGACACTGCGCTATTGTGTGGATCGGAGAGAGTGTGAGAAACTGATGACGTCATTTTCAATTTATAACCTGTGGAAAAATGTGTATGTAACCAGTACTCTCTTGAATTAAACGCTGTTACCTGGCTTTTAAGACTGGTCTCGATCTACTTCATGCATAATTAATGAACTTACAA
The DNA here is from genome assembly GCF_013265735.2 of Oncorhynchus mykiss. Classification (NCBI taxonomy): domain Eukaryota; kingdom Metazoa; phylum Chordata; class Actinopteri; order Salmoniformes; family Salmonidae; genus Oncorhynchus; species Oncorhynchus mykiss. The sequence continues at coordinate 87,514,587 of NC_048569.1, forward strand.
CTCATTAATGAAATAGAAAGAGTGCGAATTTGGTTTTGGCTACAAAACATATAGGAATTTAGAATTCCACTAACACTTATTTGAGCTGCTCTTGCCATAATATGGACTTGGTCTTTTACCAAATAGGGCTGTCTTCTGTATACCACCCCTACCTTGTCAGAACACAACCGATTGGCTCAAACACATTAAGAAGGAAAGAAATTCCTCAAATTAACTTTTAACAAGGTACACCTGTTAATCGAAATGTATTCCAGGTGACTACCTCACAAAAGTGGTTGAGAGAATGCCAAGTGTGCAAAGCTGTCATCAAGGCAAAGAGTGGCTACTTTTTCCAGATGTATCCCAGTTTCAACTGTACTGGGTAGATTTCAGACAGCGTGTATGGCATTGTGTAGGCGAGTGGTTTGCTGATGTTAACGTTGTGAACAGTACCCCATAGTGGCGGGTGGGCTTATGGTATGGGCAGGCATAAGCTAAGGAGACCAAACACAATAGCATTTTATCAATGGCAATCTGAACGCACAGAGAAACCGAGACGAGATCCATAGGCCCATTGTTGTGCCATTTGTCCCCCGCCATCACCTTGTGACAGCATGACAATACGCGGCCCCATTTCGCAAGGATCTGTACAATTCCTGGAAGCTGAAAATGTCCCAGCTTTCATGGCCTGCATACTCCATGTCACCCATCGAGCATGTGATGCTCTATAATCGACGTGTACAACAGCAACAGCCATTGAAGGGGAGTGTGACAACATTCAACAATCAAAAGCCTGATTAACTCCATGCGAAGGAGAAGTGTCACGTTGCATGAGATAAATGGTGGTCACCAGATACTTACTGGTTTTCTGATTCACGGCCGTAATTAAAAAAAAAAAATTTAAGTTAACAGTACCTGTGACCAACATATGCATATCGGTATTCCCAGTCATGTGAAATCCATATATTAGGGCCGTTGAAATTGTTGCATGTTGCGTTTATTTTTGGTCGGTTTAAGTGGCTGAATTAATATGGTGACAGGGTATCATATTCTGTTAGCTTTTTGCCATGTTTGAGAAGTCAAAGCCCTTCCATGAGTTCTGTACAGCTGCCACTGCTACACTTCATATGCAAAAGTATGTGGACACCCCTTCAACTGAGTGGATTTGGCTATTTCAGCTACACCCATTGCTGACAGGTGTATAAAATCGAGCACACAGCCATGCAATCGCCATAGACAAACATTGGCAGAAGAATGAGCTTACTGAAGAACTGTGGTTCAGTCATAGAATGCCACCTTTCCAACAAGTCAGTTTGTCAAATTTCTTCCCTGCTAGAGTTTCCACAGGTCAAGTTTAAGTACTGTTATTGTGAAGTGGAAATGTATTGTAGCAACAACGGCTCAGCCGTGAAGTGGTAGGCCACACAAGCTCACAGAACGGAACAGCAGAGTACTGAGGTGCATAGTGTGTACAAATTGTCCTTGGTTGCAACACTCACTACAGTTTTAAACTGCCTCTGGAAGCAACGTCAGCACAATAACAGTTTGTCGGGAGCTTCATGAAATGGGTTTCCATGGCCGAGCAGCCGCTCAGCCTAAAATCACCATAAGCAATGCCAAGTGTCGACTGGAATGGTGTAAAGCTCGGCGCCATTGGACTCTGGAGCAGTGGAAACATGTTCTCTGGAGTGATGAATCACACTTCACCATCTGGCAGTCTGACGGAAGAATCTGGGTTTGGCGGATGCCAGGAGAAAGCTACCTGCCCCAATACATAGTGCCAACTGTCAAATTTGGTAGAGGAGGAATAATGGTCTGGGCTGTTATAAGTCCCCGCAGCAATGTTCCAACATCTAGTGGAAACCCTTACCAGAAGAGTGGAGGCTGTTATAGCAGCAAAGGGTGAACCAACCCCATATTAATGCCCATGATTTTGAAATGAGATGTTTGACAAGCAGGTGTCCACATACTTTGTAGTGGAATGTACCTGTATTTCCTTGCGTTTTTTTTCTCCTCTGTTCTCGGCCATCTGCTCCTCCCCCCTCTGAGCAGAGCAGGCAGATACACATGCTGCTCCAGAGCTAGTACTATCCTTCAAGCAAGCGTCAAAACTTTGTTCATTTGCACCGTCTCATTCGCATTTGCTTGTAAATGTCCAAACTCACCAAAAATGTCTAACTTTACAAGCCGGATTGGCAATTTTTGCTATTTGTTGATTTTTGGTTTTGCCCCCCGTATCATATTTAGCTAGCTGCCTCCATGGAAATACGCTGTTACTTGTGTTAATTTTGTAATAATTCTGGTAATAGAAGCCCAATGGGCCTTTTTGCAGGTTTTTTTTGGCACCCACTTGTGTACTAAGCCAGTAACACAGTATATTCTGGGATGAGAGAAGGACTGTATGAACATCTAGATACTGCCCAACCCTAGTTATCAGTGGTCTATTATCAAAACCTCCTAGCTTCCATCATAAGAGTCAATTAAATTGGAAAAAAACTAATCCTGTGTGAATCCTCTGGAATAACGTCTAGTAATACCTGTCCGAATAGGGCTATAACATGGCAAAGAATAGGCTTATCAACGCAGAATGCACCGCATCATCCCATGGGATCCGTCAAGCCTCCTGCACACTGCAGAAATATCACTGAAATATTTGAGTTCCTACACATCACCTTTATTCAAACAAAATAGGCCTTTTATAGGCTAAGTTGATGAGCAAATGGGCAGCATCATGGTCATGTCGGTCTTCTAAAACACAATGTCTTCCTAGTAGGACTGCAATAATGACATGGTGTGCACGTTTCCGTTTAAACATGTAGACGCCAAATCCTGAAGTCGCGCACCATTAGTTTTAGGGAGACAGACAAGGAACAGACCAACATGCTGCAAGATTTCTCAGGCATGATTGAAGTTTGGGTTTTCTTTAGAACAAGCTAATACAATTCAGTTTGTACTTTGTTGCTCTTTGGCCAATTTGTTATTTCTGTAAATATCGGGCGCCTGTTAATTCCTCACCTTTAATAAAAGCCTCACTCTGGGCAAGTAAAGTAAAGAACTGCCGTCTCCTCTTCACTGTTAAAATCCAACCGCATGGTCAACCTCATGTAACAGTTTTACCATCCGTCCCTCTCTGGGCTCGAATCAGGGACGCTCTGCACACAGACAAGAGCCACCCTCGAAGCATCGTTACCCATCGCGCCACGAAAGCCACAGCCCTTGCAGAGCAAGGGGAACAACTACTTCAAGGTCTCAGAGCGAGTGGCATCACCGATTGAAACACTATTAGCGCGCACCACCGCTAACTAGCTAGCCATTTCACATCGGTTACACTCACATTGTTGTACATAGCAAACATACCTCATCACTATTAGCAGCCTCTTCCTTTTGCTTGTCCCTTGTTTTGGACAAACTGTAGAGGTTCTTGATGCCATCTCTGAGCCCAGGACAGTAGTACAATACCTGGATTGGTGATAAAGAAAAGTTTAATTTCTAAACCATTTAGTATAATAATGTGCCTACCTATACAGTCATCAGATGTTGATGGCATGATGCAACTGTTGAGAATGAGATACCACACCTGTAGAATGCTGTTCAGGTAACAGGTGTTTCCCAGGTTATTGAGCCCAACAAAGGGCACCAGCGTCTCCTCTCCCTTGTCACTTGGGCAGATGGGAGAGGTTGGACACGGGGCAGGTCCAGGCAGTGGGATTGGCACAACCTGGTCACAGCTAGAAAATAATGGATACACATGAAAGGTTCTCAAAACCATATTCCTAAGTACATCTGAGGCTAAATGTAAAATAGTAGCCAATGTCCGTGTGTTGTGAAATCTGTGAATGTATTGTAATGTTTTAAAATTGTATAAATTGCCTTCATTTTGCTGGACCTCAGGGGAACCATAATAAATACAGTACTTTAATTTGAGTGGGCTGGCAAACAAGACGCTACCTCAAGAGGGGATTTACACAAAATGATCAATCGGATAGCCACGCCATCATGTGGGTGCTAGCAAACAGGCTAGGAATCAACAGCCAATCCAGCATTGTCTGGAAGCTTTAGTGAACTTTGATTGGTCAATAGCGTTGCATTAGAGTATTTGCATAAATATTAGTTTACCCCAACTTCGGTCTCATATTTAACTTACCTCAATTGAAATTGAACGGGACTCAGTTGTTTAATCGCCCCATCGTATTGTGGAAATGCAGTGTCAGCCTTTATTTTATCATTAGCTACCTGGTAAAAACTGTCACTCACCTTGAAGGCTCCTCAGGTTCAACTCTGACTGGTTTTGGTTCCTCTACTTGGGGTTCGGAGAAGTCCAAGGCTCGCTTCGTCTCCTTCTTCTGGAAAAACTTCAGAGAGAGTTTGCTCTTTTTGATGGGGCTCCCGAGAGCCGCGGCATCGCCCTGTAGGCCGGGCATCTTCGATCGTATTTAGTATTTGATGATACTGCCAACACAACAGCGCTCCACACTGGCAACAGAGCGAAAGTAAAACTGGGTGAATTTCGCAAGTTTATTCTCCCTCCCAGATAGTTAGCTGGCAAAAAGACACGTGATTTACGCGGATACTAACTTGTTTGTTGACTAGATAGACTACAGGACATCTGCATTCAGTTAATCTAGCTAACTAACGTTAGTTAGCTAGCTAGCTGATGGCACCAGATGCCATCTGAGATGGCTGATAAATGGATTGCCTAGCAGGCTAACTTAAGAGAACCAAGACAACAGCTGAGCTGGTTGTCAATAACGTCAAGCTAGCGAAGTAGCTATTTACCAACACATGCCGTTTACAAAATGTGGTAATATGTCATGTCTAAGTTATATCTAACTAACTACCATCCTGTTAGCGTGCCAGCTAGCTAGACATCTTGCTAAGTACGCAATGAGTGAGGGGGAAAAAAAGCAACAAGACCGGGCGGTTTCAGTTGCTAGCAAAGCCAGTTGTAACCAAAATATATCCAACCACTTTAGTTTACTCACCTTACTGAGTCATGTCGTACTTTATTTTCGATTTCTGCGATAGCTTATTCAATTACATAGTATATTTGTATAACCATTTGATAAACCACGCGATGTGAGCAGGACTTGGCGCTTTTTCCAAACGCAAAGACCCCAGCTGCACCCGCGCCTGCACGACACCATTAACATCAATTATAATAATAAAAAAAATACAATAATGTTAGAAAAACTCATTATTAATTAAAAACAAAAACTACAATCGCTGATTAAAATTTTAGAAAGTGAAAACAAAGTAATGCAACAGGCATTTTTTGAGACATGTCACCGTGGGAGAAACACGGCCATGACTAGAAGGGATCCAGTTTTTGTCAAAAGTTGTTTTTTTGTGTGTGCATTTTAGCTAACCCTAACCCGTTTTATAATCTTAACCAATATATTATAATCTGCTACATTAGTTATCCTAACCCGCTACGAAAAATCTAATCTGACGTTAATTTGACAAAAGCTGGATCTTCTCTAGCCAAGACCATGAAACGTCACCGTAGAGCAGCCATCTTTAGAGGGACAACCAATGTATAATTTTGTTGTATCATGCATGAACATTGTCTGGCTTTGTTGGTCTGAAAACAGTTGCTACATCAAAAATGTATACACCATAATTACATTATTTCCCCCAAAATATATCAATATAATTAAAAGATTGGAGAGTGATAATCAGTGATATCTGATCGATGGCGATGATTCCAGGTCGAGATACACTCCAGTACAGGATTTTAGCCAGCAGGGGGAAACCTTGGACATTAATATAATATATCGTGCGCTTCCCTGAGAAATAGCCGTGCATCTCTAAATGTTGGAGCATATTTACCTTGTACCTTCCTTATGCAAATGCAATAATTAACGGTAAGACATCTATCATATTTGTACCCGTTTTTTGCAGTGGTTTTCATGTAATGGAAAATGGCTGAAATGCTTTATATAGGCTAAAGAGAATATTCTCTATCATTTGATGTAACGGTGTAACCTATATCCCATCCGTAGGGGGTGATCCGTATGCTATTGCATCCATTCAATAATCCGCGACTAACGTTATGTTTTTCTTTTCTATCTTGCACATGTATGTATCCCCATGAAGATCCATGCGTTCAGTTGACTTTCAGTCGATTATAAGGTTATTATTGGCGAGCGCCAAAATAAATGACAGGTGTATATTCTGGCGCCCTACTACAGATATCGAGGCCATTAGCACAAAACGGCTTGTGGATACTACCGAGCCACTGTATTTGTTAAAACAGAGCGGGTTAATGCATGCAGGGCATTGAGCTGCTGCTGCGGTTCCTTGCCTGGTCAGCAGCCCGACTTCTCGATGGAGCTGAGCTTGGAGAATCCATTCTGATCGAGGCTGAGCGCGACGGAGTGATGTGATGCTCCACCTCCATAGCATACATGGGCTACTGCGGCCCCAAGCTCTGGTACGAAACCCTGAGAGATGACATTGTTGATGCGTTTATTTACCCAGTATGTAGTCTAGTTTAGTGTAGCCTACATAACATTACTGGATATGTTAAATCAAATATAAAGGCATCAAGGCTATCAAGCAGATAGCACATGATGTCCCATGTTTTGTCATTCATTACACGATTGTGCAATACACGTACCTCGATATGACAGTATTTAATCTAATGCATGATGTTGTATACTAAATATAGTTATTCTATGGTTGTAGAGCTAGTCTGATAGTGGGCTATTGAAGGAGGTAGCCTGCCTGCCTGGTCTGCTGATTCCAGGTCAGGTCTATGGGTGGTATAGCAGCTAGAGGGGATCTTTAGGGGAAATGCATGGAGCGAGAGAGACAGGGATAGAGGGAGAGGGTAGTGCACTCCAAGAATGACAAGTATGTCCTGGAGCCGCAGAAATGAAGCCCCCAGTGCTGTTTTTTCTAATTACAGTGGGGCTTAGCATTACATCCCCCCTCCCCAGTCAAACACACACACACACACAGACACACACCCCTCCCCAGTCAAACACACACACACACGCTACAGTGAGTGTGAGTGTGCAGTCATACTATCTCAGACAGTCAAACACACACACACACACACACACACGCTACAGTGAGTGCGCAGTCATACTATCTCAGACATTAGGAGCCGTGCAGGCTACATGTTTAAACTGTTCCCTTGTTATTTTGCTTTTTAAATCTCCCTTGTTTTGCTATTTAAATCTCCCTTGTTGTTTTGCTATTTAAATCTCCCTTGTTGTTTTGCTATTTAAATCTCCCTTGTTGTTTTGCTATTTAAATCTCCCTTGTTGTTTTGCTTTTTCATCAGTGGGTTTATTTTCCTCTTAAAGTCTTAAAGCAGCCATGCCAAATTGTCTCTCTTCAGTCCAGCTGCCTGCCCACACAGTGTGTGTGTGTGTGTGTATGTGTGTGTGTGTGATCTGACCCCCAGCACTCTCATTGGACCAGTGCTGAGGAAAGTGGGTGTGTCCCCACCAGCTAGTCCGGCCCCCTCAGCACAGCAGTGCTGGTGTTGTAAAGTACTTTACCGTCCCGTATGTTCAGTCTTCTACACTCAACTCAATTGTTCCTGTTCCTCTGCTCCAGATGCTGAGTGTGAGCAAGAGCTAGACATAGACACAGACACAGACACACACTCACACACACACAGGACACTGACAGAGGACTGAGGCAGAAAACTGGACTTCCATCAACACCTCTGAAGAAGACTAAGAAAATAAGAGCCTTGCTTAGAGGTGAGAAGATATGACAGAGATTACGCTCTTTCTTCACTAATTTCCTTCTCTCAACTCTTTTCTTAACTCTGTGTGTTTTCTCAAGTGGGATTCTCTCTCATTCCTTCAGTCTTCTTTTCTCCTCTGTTTTGTTACCATCTCCAGTCCCCCCATTCTCCTTTCTTCCTGTCCTCCGATATCATGTTTTATTCTCTCCTCTGTTCCTTGGGGGTTTTCAGACTTTCAGAATGTGGTAATAGGATGCTGCACACACACACACACACACACACACACACACACACACACACACACACACACACACACACACACACACACACACACAGCGAGAGAGAGAGTATACACTCAGTGTAACCACTATGGTCTGTCTTCATGGGTCTATTAGAGCTTTTGACTGTCGCTGTATTCCATATTCTATCCCATTTGGCGGTTGGCCGTGCCATGTTTTAGTTTAAAGCTCTGTTGGGCTGGCTAATGTCCTACAGCTGGGGGTTCACTCAGCCAACCAGCCTCATACAGCCAGGACAAGCATACAGGGGAATGGCGATGCATAGGGAGAAAGAGAGAGAGAAAGTGAGAGACAGAAATGGATATCGAGAGATAGAGAGAGCATTGCACTAGGCTGGGCTTTAACTTGAGTGCATATTCGCTTGGCTGCTCTTTTACGGCCTGCATGTATGCACACAGCATTGCTCCTGACTCCTGCCTGGTTAGTGAGTCTGTGAGTGAGTGCATCGTCCATTGTTGGCTTCTCAGAGAGGGAACATTAAAGGCAAGGCGTTTACTTCTATCTGATCTCTGGGCTACCTTTCTGCATTGCTGCCTCTGCTCTGTGGAGCCTGCCTGGAGCAGGGGGGGCTGGCGGAGTGGAGCAGGGGGGCTGGCAGAGTGGAGCAGGGAGGGCTGGCAGAGTGGATCAGGGGGGCTGGCAGAGTGGAGCAGGGGGGGCTGGCAGAGTGGATCAGGGGGGCTGGCAGAGTGGATCAGGGGGGCTGGCAGAGTGGATCAGGGGTCTGGCAGAGTGGAGCAGGGGGGCTGGCAGAGTGGAGCAGGGGGGCTGGCAGAGTGGAGCAGGGGGGCTGGCAGAGTGGAGCAGGGAGGCTGGCAGAGTGGAGCAGGGGGGCTGGCAGAGTGGAGCAGGGAGGCTGGCAGAGTGGAGCAGGGGATAGCAGAGAGTCTGCCTCTTTGGAGAGCCAGTGTGTGTACTGTTGTTCTTTCTGTACATGTGGTTATTTTGGTCCTTGTGTGTGGTGTTTGTTTGTGTGTTTGTGTCTGTAGATCTGTTTATGTTTGGTCTTTATTCTGGTTTAGCTGTGTGTTTATGTGTTAGTGGGTTTTTCTTTGAGTTCACCAACAGGAGAGCTCTGTTAGTAGAACTCACTCCCTTCCCCAGGTAATGATAATGAGTGTGTTGTGTTGTTCGATTCTGCACAACATCACACGGCTGCTACCCACCGTTTGCCAGTGCCCTAGTCATTGTGTGTGTGTGTGTGTTAGGGTGATTCCCTTTGAAGTAGAGAGTCATCTGAACTGAAGCTGAGCCACAGTGCTTGAGACTGTAAATAGGTTCAATGGTTTACAGTATAAGGAGGTTGAACACTTAAACACTACTGTGTGTGGGGGTACTACCTGTTGGGAGAATGGACTTAGAAGTAGGGCCGGGCGGTATACCATATTTTACTATATACCAGTATTGATGCATGAGCCAGTTTAGGTTTTTACTTTACCTTCTATAACGGTATTTAATTGTTTGCTTTGTTAAATGTGACATGCAGTGTGTAACATCCATTTGTATAGTTTACACCGCTACTTGAGTCATTTCTCTCTGCTCTCTCTCTCCATGCTGCTTTCCACACCAACCTAGTCCCGCCCACTGTCACTCAAGGAGAGCATTTGTTGTTGCTTGACCATGAGACACTTGTGTTCAGTGTGCATGGTCAATGCAGCACATGCAACAATGTTGATGACAACGCTGTTGTTCCCACTTTGCTTCTTAACATAAATCCACAAGCATTCTATCATTTGAACATTAGGTTGTGTTTCTTATCTGCAAACAGCTAGGTTGTCTTTTCTTAGCAATTTGTATTTTCTTGTTAGCTGCTAATGCTAATCACTAGTTAGCTGGCTACCTAGCTAGCTAATACATTTACTGAATTAGAGCAGACAAATGTAGCTAACTAATACAGCCTGATACCAGCGCTGGTGGAGGCTTAAATCACCATGCTGTTTGTGCAACAGTATCGTCTTAATCAAAGAGGAGTATGCGAAGCACGAATACGTTGGCTACATGAAGAAACATTTAATGTAGCCAAAGATTATAGGGTCCACTAGCAAACAATGACCATCACATTGGTTCCTACCCTGTCACAATAACTCTACCCTGGAATTTTCATTCTCATTGTCATGTAATTCAACGTGCCCACTATTATTTGTATTCTAACTATATAATTAGAATAAACATTCTATTTCCATGGTTCCAACAGCTCAACAAAGTGTATGGATCTAAATCGCAAGTCAAATTGCAACTGCCACATTTGATTAAAAATAAGGCCTAGTTTGTTTTGCCCATATCATGCAGCCCTATGTGGCAGTGTGGAAATGATCTCAAATGAGTGCAGGAAATGCAGAAATTGATGGAAATGCAGAAAATTATTTTAGGTTGAAGTTGAACTGAACAGTATAAAACAATCACTTAGAATATATGTGTTGCCACTGTAGGGTCACCCACTCTAGTGCCACTGTAGGGTCACCCACTCTAGTGACACTGTAGGGTCACCCACTCTAGTGACACTGTAGGGTCACCCACTCTAGTGACACTGTAGGGTCACCCACTCTAGTGACACTGTAGGGTCACCCACTCTAGTGACACTGTAGGGTCACCCACTCTAGTGACACTGTAGGGTCACCCACTCTAGTGCCACTGTAGGGTCACCCACTCTAGTGACACTGTAGGGTCACCCACTCTAGTGCCACTGTAGGGTCACCCACTCTAGTGCCACTGTAGGGTCACCCACTCTAGTGCCACTGTAGGGTCACCCACTCTAGTGACAAAACGTAAAATACCTTCAAACACAATCTGCTTTTTTTTAATACTGTGATATGATATTTTGGCCATATGGCCCAGCCTATGTTGTAAAGAATGGGTGGTTAAGTGTGTGTAGTATATGTGCTCTCCATTTACTCTGTATGGTGTGTCCCTATCTTCTTAACTTAGAGTACCAGTCAAAAGTTTGGACATACCTACTCATCCAAGAGTTTTTCATTATTTTGACAATTTTCTACATTGTAGAATAATAGTGAAGACATCAAACCAAGAAATAACACATATGGAATTATGTAGTAACCAAATAAGTGTTAAAGAAATCAAAATATATTTTAGATTTTAGATTCTCAAAGTAGCCACCCCTTGGCTTGATGACAGCTTTGCACACTCTTGGCATTCTCTCAACCAGCTTTACCTTAAATGCTTTTCCAACAGTCTTGAAGGAGTTCCCACAAATGCTGAGCACTTGTTGGCTGCTTTTCCTTCACTCTACAGTCCAACTCATCCCAAACCATCTCAATTGGGTTGAGGTCGGTGATTGTGGAGGCCAGGTCATCTGATGCAGCACTCCATCACTCTCCTTCTTGGTCAAATAGCCCTTACACAGCCTGGAGGTGTGTTGGGTCATTTTCCTGTTGAAAAACAAATCATATTCCCACTAAGCACAAGCAAGATGGGATGGCATATCGCTGCAGAATGCTGTAATAGCCATGCTAGTGAAGTGTGCCTTGAATTCTAAATAAATCACAGACAGTGTCACCAGCAAAGCACCCCCACACCATCACACCTCCTTCTCCATGCTTCACGGTGGGAACCACACATGCAGAGATCCTCCGTTCACCTACTTTGCGTTTCACAAAGACACAGCATTTGGAACCAAAAATCTCACGTTTGGACTCCAGACCAAGGAATAGATTTCCACCGGTCTAATGTCCATTGCTCGTGTTTCTTGGCCCAAGCAAGTCTCTTCTTCTTGTTTGTGTCCTTTAGTAGTATTTTCTTTACAGCAATTTGACCATGAAGACCTGATTCACAGTCTCCTCTGAACAGTTGATGGTGAGATGTGTCTGTTACTTGAGCTCTGTGAAGCATTTATTTGGGCTGCAATTTCTGGGGCTAGTGACTTTTCCTTGGCGTCCACATCAACAACAAACTAACATGGTCCAAGCACACCAAGACAGTCGTGAAGAGGGCACGACAACACATATTCCCCTCAGGAGACTGAAAAGATTTGGCATGGGTCCTCAGATCCTCAAAAGATTTTACAGCTGCACCATCGAGAGCATCATGACGGTTTGCATCACTGCCTGGTATGGCAACTGCTCGGCCTCTGACCGCAAGGCACTACAGAGGGTAGTGCAAACGGCCCAGTACATCACCGGGGCAAAGCTTCCTGCCATCCAGGACCTCTATACCATGCGGTGTAAGAGGAAGTCCCTAAAAATCGTCAAAGACACCAGCCACCCTAGTCATAGACTGTTCTCTCTATTACCGCACGGCAAGCGGTACCGGAGCACCAAGTCTAGGTCCAAGAGGCTTCTTAACAGCTTCTACCCTCAAGCCATAAGACTCCTGAACAGCTAATCAAATGGCTACACAGACTATATGCACATCCCCCCATGCTGCTACTACTCTCTGTTATTATCTATGCATAGCCACTTTAACAACCCTACCTGCATGTACATAAGTATCTCAATTACCTTGACACCAGTGCCCCCGCACATTGACTCTGTACCAGTACCCCCTGTATATAGCCTCCACATTGACTCTGTACCAGTACCCCCTGTATATAGCCCCGCTATTGTTATTTACTGCTGCTCTTTAATTATTTGTTTTTCTTATCTCTTACTTGTTAACTTTTTTAAGGTATTTTCTTAAAACTGCATAATTGGTTAAGGGCTTGTAAGTAAGCATTTCACTGTAAGGTGTAAAACAAATCAAATATAGTTTATATATTAGATTCTTCAAGGTAGCCATCCTTTGTCTAGATTGTTACCTGTTGTATTTGGCGAATGTGAAAAATAAAATTTGATTTGATTTTTAATGAACTTATCCTCTGCAGCAGAGGTAACTCTGGGTCTTCTTTTCCTGTGGCGGTCCTCATGAGAGCCAGTTTCATCATAGCGCTTGATGGTTTTTGCGACTGTACTTGAAGAAACTTTCAAAGTTCTTGAAATGTTCCTGATTGACTGACCTTCATGTTTTAAAGTAATGATGGACTGTCGATTCTCTTTGCTTATTTGAGCTGTTCTTGACATAATATGAACTTGGTCTTTTACCAAATAGGGCTATCTTCTGTATACCACCCCTACAGTGTATACCACCCCTATACCACCCCTACAGTGTATACCACCCCTACAGTGTATACCACCCCTACCTTGTCAGAAAACAACTGATTGGCTCAAATGCATTAAGTAGGAAAGATATTGCACTATTTAACTTTTAACAAGGCACACCTGTTAATTGCTAGTTGAGAGAATGCCAAAAATGTGCAAAGCTGTCATCTAGGCAAAGGATGGCTACTTTGAAGAATCTAATATAGAAACTATATTTTGATTTGTTTTACACTTTTTTAGTTAATACATGATTCCATATATATTATTTCATAGTTTTGATGTCTTCACTATTATTCTACAGTGTCGAAAATAGTTTTAAAAAATACAGAAAACCCCTGGAATGAATAAGTGTGTCCAAACTTTGGACTGGTTCTGTATATACTTTTCTTTAAACAAAGATTTAACCACATTTATTATTTAAGTATTTTGGAGATTGTGATCAAGCCTTTCAGTTTAGTATCATTCAACCCTTCCTCGATCCACAGTTGTTCTCAACTTTATTCTGGGGTTTTATCCCCTTTGCCCTTCATGCCCCAAATGGGTCACTTTGTCATGGCAGCAGGCTGACCTGGTCATGGAGGTATAGGAAGGGCTTAGTAAAGTAATAATGAGGCGTTTATACACGGCCCAACCTGGAGCTGTGTACATTACTGAACATAGAGCTGCACAGAGCTCCCAGTTCTTTTAATCAACCAAACATATTCCAAGCATTCTAGCCATACACACACTGCATGGAATAACAGGGCTAGCCTACACATACATGAATCTGTGGAGATACTGACTCATGGTGCCTGTGTGAACCCTGTAAAAGCCTATACTATGCCTTCGGAAAGTATTCTGACCCCTTGACTTTTTCCACATTTTTTACATTACAGCCCTACTCTAAAATATATATATTTTTTACATCCTCACCAATCGACACACAATACCCCATAATGACAAAGCTAAAACAGTATTTTTTTCAGAAATGTTTGCAAAACCCCCCCCCCCCAATAATACCTTATTTACATAAGTATTCAGACCCTTTGCTATGAGACTCGAAATTGAGCTCCGGTGCATCCTGTTTCCATTGATCATCCTTGAGATGTTTCTACAACTTGATTGGAGTCCACCTGTGGTAAATTACATTGATTGGACATCATTTGGAAAGGCACACACCTGTCTACATAAGGTCCCACAGTTGACAGCGTTTGTCAGAGCAAAAATCAAGCGATGGGGTCGAAGGAATTGCCCGTAGAGCTCCGAGACAGGATTGTGTCGAGACACCGATCTGGGGAAGGGTACCAAAAAAATAGCTGCAGAATTGAAGGTCCCCAAGAACACAGTGGTCTCCATCATTCTTAAATGGAAGAAGTTTGGGACCACCAAGATTTTTCCTGAAGCTGGCCACCCGGCCAAACTGCGCAATCGGGGGAGAAGGGCCTTGGTCAGAGAGGTGACCAAGAACCCAACACAGCTCTGACAGAGCTTCAGAGTTCCTCTGTGGAGATGGGAGAAACTTCCAGAAGGACAACCATCTCTGCAAAACCCCACCAATCAGGCCTTTATGGTAGAGTGGCCAGACGGAAGCCAGGTCGTGCGGGCCGGGCACAATGCACAAAGCTCAAGGCGTGCTTTCCTCTGGTATTTATTTAGCAAGCGGGATATCACATCACTCCCAACAGACACAAACAAAAAGTCGTACATAAATGTGTAGCAGGCCTATATACCTAAACATTAGCAATCTGATATGCTGTAATGCATGGAAACAATACTATGTTTTAGTCTGATCAACTGTAGGCTACTAACAGCAGCAGCTGCATAGTCTAGGCTCCTATGTGCCCTGTCCCCCTGGCCCCCTGTCTTCCTGGCTCCCTGGACCCCTGTCACCCTGGCCCCCTGTCTTCCTGGCCCCCTGTCTTCCTGGCCCCCTGTCTTCCTGGCTCCCTGGCCCCCTGTCTTCCTGGCCCCCTGTCTTCCTGGCCCCCTGTCTTCCTGGCCCCCTGTCTTCCTGGCTCCCTGTCTTCCTGTCCCCCTGCCCCCCTGTCTTCCTGGCCCCCTGTCTTCCAGGCCCCCTGTCTTCCTGGCTCCCTGGCCCCCTGTCTTCCTGGCCCCCTGTCTTCCTGGCCCCCTGTCTTCCTGGCCCCCTGTCTTCCTGGCCCCCTGTCTTCCTGTCCCCCTGGCACCCTGTCCACCTGGCCCCCTGTCCCCCTGGCCCCCTGTCCCCCTGGCCCCCTGTCTTCCTGTCCCCCTGGCCCCCTGTCCAGGGTAAATAAATGTTAAATATGTATTTTTTGTGCGTGAAAGGGAATGGGATCAAATTTGGTTTATATTCAAACTTGGGCTGACGAGGCTACCTAGACTTTTTCAATATAACACTATTAACTTGAATGAATCAATAAAACAATAGCTGACATAGACTGTGGGTAAATGTTTAATTAGCCATACAGTTGCACAGGGCAGGATTACATTATACAAACCTGCATAAAGCAAGCTCAGCCATGTGAGTTTTATTGTCCAATGATGTTGCTTTCTCTGTGTCTGAATAGGAACCCCCCCCCCCCAGTCTTTCTTTAAAATATAATTAATATGAACAAGTACAAGGTTGCTGCAGTTTGAATATATAGTTGAAGTCGGAAGTTTACATACACCTTTTAACCAAATACATTTAAAATCAGTTTTTCACTGATTCCCTGTCTTAGGTCAGTTAGGATCACCACTTTATTTTAAGAATGTGAAATGTAAGAAAAATAGTAGAGAGAATGATTTATTTCAGCTTTTAATTCTTTCATCACATTCCCAGTGGGTCAGAAGTTTACATACACTCAATTAGTATTTGGTAGCATTGCCTTTAAATTGTTTAACTTGGGTCAAACGTTTCGGTAGCCTTCCACAAGCTTCCCACAATAAGTTGGGTGAATTTTGGCCCATTCCTCCTGACAGAGCTGCTGTAACTGAGTCAGGTTTGTAGGCCTCCTTGCTTTCACATGCTTTTTCAGTTCTGCCCACAAATTTCTATAGGATTGAGGTCAGGACTTTGTGATGGCCACTCCAATACCTTGACTTTGTTGTCAAAGATGTCATTTTGTGGTAATTTTGCCACAACTTTGGAAGTATGCTAGGGGTCATTGTCCATAATGGAAGACCAATTTGTGACCAAGCTTTAACTCCCTGACTGATGTCTTGAGATGTTGCTTCAATATATCCATCTAATTTTCATGCCTCATAATGCCATCTATTTTGTGAAGTGCACCAGTCCCTCCTGCAGCAAAGCATCCCCACAACATGATGCTGCCACCCCCGTGCTTCACGGTTGGGATGGTATTCTTCGGCTTGCAAGCCTCCTCCTTTTTCCTCCTATCATAACGATGGTCATTATGGCCAAACAGTTCTATTTTTGTTTCATCAGACCAGAGGACAGTTCTTCAAAAAGTACAATCTTTGTCCCCATGTGCAGTTGCAAACCATAATCTGGCTTTTTTATGGCAGTTTTAGAGCAGTGGCTTCTTCCTTGCTGAGTGGCCTTTCAGGTTATGTCAATATAGGACTCATTTTACTGTGGATATAGATCATTTTGTACCTGTTTCCTCTAGCATCTTCACAAGGTCCTTTGCTGTTGTTCTTGGATTGATTTGCACTTTTCACACCAAAGTACATTCATCTCTAGGAGATAGAACGCGTCTCCTTCCTGAGCGGTATGACGGCTGCGTGGTGTTTATACTTGCGTACTGTTTGTACAGATGAACGTGGTACCTTCAGGCATTTAGAAATTGCTCCCAAGGATGAACCAGACATGTGGAGGTCTACAATTCTTTTTCTGAGGTCTTGGCAGATTTCTTTTAATTTTCCCATAATGTCAAGCAAAGAGGCAGGTAGGCCTTGAAATACATCCACAGGTACACCTCCAATAGGCTAATTGACATAATTTGAGACAATCAGAAGCTTCTAAAGCCATGACATCATTTTCTGTAATTTTCCGAGCTGTTTAAAGGCACAGTCAACTTAGTGTATGTAAACGTCTGACTCTCTGGAATTCTGATACAGTGAATTATAAGTGAAATAATCTGTTTGTAAACTATTTTTGGAAAAAAGACTAAATATAACTGTTGTTCCCACTAAATGTAACTGTAGCTCCCACTAAATGTAACTGTAGCTCCCACTAACTATAACTGTGGCTCCCACTAAATATAACTGTAGTTCCCACTAAATATAACTAACGACCACCTAGTATAACTGTATCGCCCACTAAGTAACTATAGCTCCCACTAAGTATAACTGTAGCTCCCACTAAGTATAACTGTAGCTCCCACTAAGTATAACTATAGCCTTCACTAAATATAACTGTAGCTCCCACTGGGACTTACACTGACTGTACAACACATTAAGAACACCTTCCTAATATTGAATTGGGGCATGGACTCTACAAGGTGTCGAAAGCATTCCACAGGGATGCTGGCCCATGTTGACTCCAATATTTCCCACAGTTGTGTCAAGTTGGCTGGATGTCCTTTGGGTGGTGAACCATTCTTGATACACACGGGAAACTGTTGAGCGTGAAAACCCAGCAGCGTTGCAGTTCTTGACACAAACCGGTGTGCCTGGCACCTACTATCATACCCCGTTCAAAGGAACTTAAGTCTTTTGTTTTGCCCATTCACCCTCTGAAAGCCACACATACACAACCCATGTCTCAATTGTCTCAAGGCTTGACAATCTTTCTTTAACCTGTCTCCTCCCCTTCATCTACACTGGGTGAAGTGGATAAAACAAGTGACATCAATAAGGGATCATAGCTTTGACCCGGTTTCACCTGGTCAGTCTATGTCATGGAATGTTTTGTACACTCTGTATATAAACATGTAGCATGGTGTGTGTGTGCGTGCGTGTGTGTGTATAAGTATCACTGTGAGTCATGCAGAGTGCTGTGTTGTTCTGGGGATTTAACATTGTTTTAGCTTCACAGGGTGTCTAGAGAAAAGCAGATCTTCTCTCCTTTCACTTAATAGGGCTAAGGAGATTTAGTGCCTCTTAATGCCAGCTTGACTCATCTCGTCTCGGGGGGAGGGAGGGAGGCAGGCACGGGAGAATGCAGGCAGGCAGGGAGGGAGGGAGGAAGGAAGGAAGAGAGAGAGAGGGAGAGAGAGAGGGAGAGAGACAGGGAGACAGAGAAGAAAACTCCCTGTGTGTGAGAACCAGGAATTTCAGAGAGAGCATCGATCACAACTAAGACTGAACAAATGCCTTGGGATAGTACTAGGTTAGTAATGGGATAGTACTAGGTTAGTAATGGGATAGTACTAGGTTAGTAATGGGATAGTACTATGTTAGTAATGGGATAGTACTAGGTTAGTAATGGGATAGTACTAGGTTAGTAATGGGATAGTACTAGGTTAGTAATGGGATAGTACTAGGTTAGTAATGGGATAGTACTATGTTAGTAATGGGATAGTACTAGGTTAGTAATGGGATAGTACTAGGTTAGTAATGGGATAGTACTAGGTTAGTAATGGGATAGTACTAGGTTAGTAATGGGATAGTACTAGGTTAGTAATGGGATAGTACTATGTTAGTAATGGGATAGTACTAGGTTAGTAATGGGATAGTACTAGGTTAGTAATGGGATAGTACTAGGTTAGTAATGGGATAGTACTAGGTTAGTAATGGGATAGTACTAGGTTAGTAATGGGATAGTACTAGGTTAGTAATGGGATAGTACTAGGTTAGTAATGGGATAGTACTAGGTTAGTAATGGGATAGTACTAGGTTAGTAATGGGATAGTACTAGGTTAGTAATGGGATAGTACTAGGTTAGTAATGGGATAGTATTAGGTTAGTAATGGGATAGTATTAGGTTAGTAATGGGATAGTATTAGGTTAGTAATGGGATAGTACTAGGTTAGTAATGGGATAGTACTAGGTTAGTAATGGGATAGTACTAGGTTAGTAATGGGATAGTACTAGGTTAGTAATGGGATAGTATTAGGTTAGTAATGGGTTAGTAATGGAATAGTAGTAATGTTATGCAGCGTTTATACTGAAGTCCTTAGCTATGTTACAGCTTTGTCAGTATTTCTCCTAGGGCCCAGAATTGTTCCTGACCATATATCTCACCAGAAACACCTTGGAGCCTGGAGTTTTCCTGAGTATATGACTTGACTTGGTCCTAATTCCTGGTGGCACACTATGTTCCTCCTGTCATTGTTGTAGGCTGCGGGGGTTGTGCAGTGGCCTCCGCTGTGCTGTTGTCAGGCTCAACTCCTGGTTCTAGCAGGCCTGTGGGAATTATGTTCCTTAGCAGGTAGTCTGGAAGTCATTATTTCCCTGCTGTGCTCTGAGCCAGTCACCCCAGGCATATCTGCTAGAGCAAGGGTGGGCAACATATGGCCCGCGGGCCCATTCAATCTGACCAGCGGTAAGTTTGAGTCCAGACCACTCTGTCTAAAACTTGATAGACACGATAATGGTAATGGACCTGACATGATAATGGACCTGTACGTTTTTAAATAACCACCCTTTTTTCTGACCTGCAAATAGCTTTTGATGAAGAAATCGGGCCCCCAAAAAATCATTGCTGCTCTCCGTTGAATTTTGCAATCCTTATGTGGCCCTCTAGACAAAATTATAGCCCACCCCCATGCTAGACAGATAACTGCCCTGCCTTACCTCACAATGAACTCTACCAATGGAGAATATCTGGGCTACATTGTCACTGGCTTGCCTTGTGGTGTGGACTGTACTCTTCCAATAGAGAATAGCAGCCTATCATTGTCGCTGTAGCAACAATAGCAACACAGAGCTTGAGTTCCAATACAGAGCTGAACAGTCTTTGTGGAGAAAGGCAGGCTCCATAGTGGGTGTGTGAGTGGAGAATGTCAGCCGGGCAGGGGTCACCATAGTGGGGTAAGGGTTGTAGCATTGCCAGAGGGGTATGGAGGATGGAGGAACGCACAAGGGTAGGAGGGTGATTCCTTGTCCTTTGTTTCCTGTCTGGGGGAATGGACTGAGGAACAATGGATGAGCTGACTTTGCAGTTGGCCCCAATAATCTTAAAGGGGAACTGCCTCCTAGAACCAACTTCTCTGTTTATACATTGCCTATGTGGAATCGATATGAGTCAAAAACATTAATTATAGTGTCAAAATTGACTACAAAGTGTAAATAGGATCATTTTGGTTATAAAGTCAGTGAACATGCTCACTTTTGCCGATGATGTCCAATTGCCCAGAGACAACAAGGTGTGGTTCACCCCCAGCTGCCACGTGTTGTGGACATATTGTCAGGTCTGCAACGCATGCACACTTGCTTGGCATAGGAGTGAAGATAGGCTTCCATAAAGTTGGTGCAAACTTCTAATGCTTTCAACAATATTGCGCAGATGGCAAAGAATGGTTTACATGCAACAAACGTACGACATGATGGCTGTAACTGGTGTGTGGTGAGTAGCTAGCTAGCTATAACACTGTGATACTGTGATCTAACTAGCTAAATACATAGCCTCTCGCTAATGTGTAATGTGATGTAATGTCATAGAGAGGAACATTTGCATAGCTAACTTTGCAGCTGACGACAGGATGTAACATTTGATAATGTTTTAACTCCAATTCATTTAAACTCGGAAAAAGATATTGATAACTAACCCGGATTTGACAGTTAGGTATCTAGCTACATTTATGAGAACAGGCAGGTTGTTTTGGTTAATACTTGCTCTCGATAACTCAGGGCGGCTTTCTGCCTTTACTTTAATGGAACTGGGAGTTATGATCAAGGGCTAGGTTAGCACTAACGTTAGCTAGCTAGCGTTCGGGGTCTTTTTCTGCTTGTGCTAAAACAACATGGCTGTTCTCATAAAAGTCTATTGTGTATTTCATAGGGCTAAAATAAATGAAAGATGGTACTTGTCTAGCTTGAGTACCAGTCAATTTAGCTAACATGCTACAAATACGTGTCAGCAAGATTTCAGCAACGTAACATTACACAGCTGGTTGCATAGTTACGGCGTCAGCGTTACTGGCCTGAATCTTTTCCGTACTTAAGGTCACTCTATTAGTATAATTACTTCCAAATGAGAAAAAAGTGATTTTTCTCACTATGTTTATTGAGTGATGATATTTAATTTAATTCATAGGCTACTTACAAAACCTGATGGATATGTTGTTCAGCAGTGTCGTGGGAACCCCCGACCATATCAGGAGTAGAAGGCTGAGGCAGTACGTAGCCAGGCACCAGTCACACTTCAGGTTGGTTACATTTGATCTGGTTATAGGTCAAAATACTATTATTTGTCTGTCCTGGAATTCACTTCGCCACCATTGATAATTTAATCAGTGCTGTGTGTATCAACTCTACCTTGTTTTTTCTACAGATGGAGGATGGGAGAGATGGTTTATCATGGAGTCCCCTGACTAAAAGACAGGTTGATACAGATGTCTGGGAGAGACCTTTTACTCAGCATTAAAATTATACCAGACCTTTATTACTTTTCATCATCTGTTGTTACTATTGAATTGAATGGTGGGGGAGAGGGACCCTCTGAATTCTTCAACCGTGTCAGGAATCTGTCTTATATGGGACACCATATGAAGGGATGACGACTAACATGTACCACCAGACAAAATGCTGATAGGTACAGTATATGTATAGACTGTGAATGACAGCAGATGAAAGACGTAATAGAGTGTAACAGTGTAATATTTGCACATTGTTATATTAGCAGAACACTGCTTCTACAGTATTAGGTGAAGGATGGTTCATTCTACATGGAACTGTTACACTTGAATGTTCTCAAAACACTTTGTTTAGAATATCTACATAAGTTCAGCAATTGCACTCTTCTTACATTACTCTCTGTAGGCTACTGACCGATTCAAAACTTCCTCCATGACTGAAGACCGGACATTCAACTTGCAGTTGTGGTAACACGTCTTTACATGATGTGAAAAACTTCAAGTTGCACGCTGCTTTCATAGCAAGGTGTTGTAGAACAAATGTCTCATGAAAGACATTCCAGACCCTGTTACTTCTTGCTGTCTTGGCATCTGTGATTGTACAGATAAATATCCGCTAGATAATCTAGCCAGCTGTAGCTATCCCCAAGCTATGCTAGCTAGCTGCTGTCAGGTTGGCTAAACACAAGGTCAGCACAAACTTTAGCCTACACAAAGAACTGAATCAGTAGATCATCTTGAGATGGTGAGTCAGTCAGGAGGGGAGAAATCCTCAACTTCAAAACTTCTCTCTATAGCAAAGCCATCTTAGTTTACCCCGCTGTCACTAAGTTACTCACTACTACCCTTGTTTATTTGTTCTGATTGAATGGGAAGACACACCCAAGAAGCACCCACATTAAACCACGCCCCAAAGACAACACTCGTTTGGGCTTCAGTAATGGCCGCTGCATTACTTGCTGAGCACCGGAAGAACACGTGCAGAATCAGTGAGGTTTGCAGTCAGAGATACTTTTGGAAGAAGGGAAACTCCATTGGAATCGTATTAACGTCCATTGTGGACAATGCCCAAGTGTCGTCAATGGGCTGCACGTTGCATTCTGGGCGATTCTGGGACAATGAGAGCACTCCTTCAAGAAGTGAATGGGAGACAATTGGACGCATGCTCAAAAACCCAACATTAGTATTAATTTTGTGAATAACAAGAACAACATTACAAATATTTTCGGAAATGTGAGGTAATTAACTTGTTCTCTGTAATATTGGATAACTTTGGAATCGTGACCTTACATACTTTCGAAGAAAATATACGTTCCCCCGAGCCACTGCCTGTTCACCCCGCTATCATCCAGAAGGTGAGGTCAGTAGAGGTGCATCAAAGCTCGGACCGAGAGACTGAAAAACAGCTTCTTTCTCAAGGCCATCAGACTGTTAAATAGCCATCACTAGCACATTAGAGGCTGCTGCCTATAGGCATAGACTAGGAATCCCTGACCACTTTAAGGAATGGACCACAAGTCACTTTAATAATGTTTACATATCTTGCATTACTCATCTCATCTGTACACTACCGTTCAAAAGTTTGGGGTCACTTAGAAATGTCCTTGTTTTTGAAAGAAAAGCAATTTTTTTGGTCCATTAAAATAACAATATTAAATTGATCAGAAATACAGTGTAGACATTGTTAATGTTGTGACTATTGTAGCTGGAAACGGCAGGTATACGGAGTCCCATTATCAGCAATCATCACTCCTGTGTTCCAATGGCACATTGTGTTAGCTAATCCAAGTTTATCATTTTAAAAAGAAAACCCTTTTGCAAGTATGTTAGCACAGCTGAAAACGGTTGTTCTGATTAAAGAAGCAATAAAACTGGACTTCTTTAGACTAGTTGAGTATCTGGAGCATCAGCATTTGTGGGTTTGATTACAGGCTCGAAATGGCCAGAAACAAAGACCTTTCTTCTGAAACTTGTCAGTCTATTCTTGTTCTGAGAAATGAAGGCTATTCCATGTGAGAAATTACCAAGAAACTGAAGATCTCGTACAGCGCTGTGTACTACACAGGACTCTCTAACTAGACACACTAATATACTTGTCGTCTTGCTCAGTTGTGGACCGGGGCCTCCCACTCCTCTTCCTATTTTGGTTAGAGACAGTTTGCGCTGTTCTGTGAAGGGTGTAGCCTCAAAGATGCCTCACAAGTCCTTAACTGGCAGCTTCATTAAATAGAACCCGCAATATACGAGTCTCAACGTTAACAGTGAAGAGGCGACTGACGGGATGCTGACCTTCTAGGTAGAGTTGCAAAGAAAAAGCCATATCTCAAACTGGCCAATAAAAATGAAATATTAAGATGGGAAAATAACAGACACTGGACATGGGACAGACAAATCTAAGTTTGAGGGGTTTGGATCACAAAGAAGAACATTTGTGAGATGCAGAATAAAGGAAAAGATGCTGGAGGAGTGCTTGACGCCATCTGTCAAGCATGGTGGAGGCAATGTGATGGTCTGGGTGTGCATTGGTGGTGGTAAAGTGGGAGATTTGTACAGTGTAAAAGGGATCTTGAAGTTTTGCAACGCCATGCCATACCCTGCGGACGGCGCTTAATTGGAGCCAATTTCCTCCTACAACAGGACAATGACCCAAGCACAGCTCCAAACTATGCAATGACTATTTAGGGAAGAAGCAGTCAGCTGGTATTCTGTCTATAATGGAGTGGCCAGCACAGTCACCGGATCTCAACCTTATTGAGCAGTTGTGGGAGCAGCTTGACCGTATGGTACGTAAGAAGTGACCATTAAGCCAATCCAACTTGTGGGAGGTGCTTCAGGCAGCATGGGGTGAAATTTCTTCAGATTACCTCAACAAATTGACAACTAGAATGCCAAAGGTCTGCAAGGCTGTAATTGCTGCAAATAGAGGATTCTTTGCCGAAGCAAAGTTTGAAGGATTGCTCAATTAAAAATCAATATTTATAACCTTGTCAACATTTTGACTATATTTCCTATTCATTTTGCAACTCATCTCATGTATGTTTTCATGGAAAACAAGGACATTTCTAAGTGACCGCAAACTTTTGAACGGTAGTGTATTCTATAATTTTCTATGGTATCTTAGTCACTTAATAATATTTGCATATCTTGCATTACTCATCTCATATGTATATTATATGTATGTACTGTATTCTATACTATACGGTGGGATTCGAAATGGTGGGGGATCTGTTTGTTAACTTGGCTTTCGAAGACTTTAGAAAGGCAGGGAAGGATAGATATAGGTTTGTAACAGTTTGGGTCTAGAGTATCTCCCCTTTGAAGAGGGGGATGACTGTGGCAGCTTTCCAATCTTTAGGGATCTCAGACAATATGAAGAGAGGTTGAACAGGCTCGTTAGGGGTTGCAACAATTGGGGGTTGCAATAATTGCGGCGGGTAATTTTAGAAAAAGAGGGTCCAGATTGTCTGGCCCAGCTGATTTGTTGGGTCCAGATTTTGCAGCTCTTTCAGAACATCAGCTATCTAGATTTGGGTGAAGGAGAAGTGGGGAGGCTTGGGCAAGTTGCTGCGGGGGGTGCAGAGCTGTTAACCGGGGTAGGGGTAGCCAGGTGGAAAGCATGGCCAGCTGTAGAAAAATGCTTATTGAAATTCTCGATTATTGTAGATTTATCGGTAGTGACAGTGTTTACGGATTTAGGGTTGTACCTGGTAGGTTCCTTGATAATTTGTGTGAGATTGAGGGCATCTAGCTTAGATTGTAGGACGGCCAGGGTGTTAAGCATATCCCAGTTTAGGTCACCTAACAGTACGATCTCTGAAGATAAATGGGGGGCAATCAATTCACATATGGTGTCCAGGGAACAGCTGGGGGCTGAGGGGGTCTATAACAAGCGGCAACAGTGAAATACTTATTTCTGGAAAGGTGTATTTTTAAAAGTAGAAGCTCGAACTGTTTGGGCACGGTCCTGGATAGCATGACATAACTCTGCAGACTATCTCTGCAGTAGATTGCAACTCCACCCCCTTTGGCAGTTCTACAGTGCCTTGCGAAAGTATTCGGCCCCCTTGAACTTTGCAACCTTTTGCCACATTTCAGGCTTCAAACATAAAGATATAAAACTGTATTTTTTTGTGAAGAATCAACAACAAGTGGGACACAATCATGAAGTGGAACGACATTTATTGGATATTTCAAACTTTTTTAACCTTTCTGATCTCCCCATCCCGGATCCGGGATCGTGAATACAGACTCAAGCTCATTACCATAACGCAACGTTAACTATTCATGAAAATCGCAAATGAAATGAAATAAATATGCTAGCTCTCAAGCTTAGCCTTTTGTTAACAACACTGTCATCTCAGATTTTCAAAATATGCTTCTCAACCATTGCAAAACAAGCATTTGTGTAACAGTATTGATGGCTAACGTAGCATTTAGCATTAGCATTCAGCTGGCAACATTTACACAAAAAAACAGAAAAGCATTCAAATAAAATAATTTACCTTTGAAGAACTTCAGATGTTTTCAATGAGGAGACTCTCAGATAGCAAATGTTCAGTTTTTCCTGAAAGATTATTTGTTTAGGACAAATCGCTCAGTTTTCTGCGTCACGTTTAGCTATGAAAAAACCCCTGTATCCAGGATTGTGTAAATCTATCAGCAAGCTCATTAGCATAACACAACGTTAACTATTCATGAAAATCGCAAATGAAATGAAATAAATATGCCATCTCTCAAGCTTAGCCTTTTGTAAACAACACTGTCATCTCAGATTTTCAAAATATGCTTCTCAACCATAGGAAAACAATAATTTGTGTAAAAGTAGCTAGCTAGCGTTAGCATTTAGCGTTAGCATTTAGCGTTAGCATTAGCGTTAGCATCCAGCACGCAACATTAACAAAAACATAAAAGCCATCATCTTCCAATGATATGCCTACAAATACGTCACAATGCTGCTAAGACCTTGGGCGAACGACAGAAAGTGTAGGCTCATTCCTTGCGCAATCACAGCCATATAAGGAGACAATGGAAAACAGAGCTTCAGAAATTCTGCTAATTCCTGGTTGATGCATCATCTTGGTTTCGCCTGTAGAATGAGTTCTGGGGCACTTACAGACAAAATCTTTGCAGATTCTGAAACTTCAGAGTGTTTTCTTTCCAAAACTGTCAAGAATATGCATAGTCGAGCATCTTTTCGTGACAAAATATCGCGCTTAAAACGGGAACGTTTTTTATCCAAAAATGAAATAGCGCCCCTAGAGATCTAACAGGTTAACAAATCAAAAACTGAAAAATTGGGCGTGCAAAATTATTCAGCCCCCTTAAGTTAATACTTTGTAGCGCCACCTTTTGCTGCGATTACAGCTGTAAGTCGCTTGGGGTATGTCTCTCAGTTTTGCACATCGAGAGACTGACATTTTTTCCCATTCCTCCTTGCAAAACAGCTCGAGCTCAGTGAGGTTGGATGGAGAGCATTTGTGAACAGCAGTTTTCAGTTCTTTCCACAGATTTTCGATTGGATTCAGGTCTGGACTTTGACTTGGCCATTCTAACACCTGGATATGTTTATTTTTGAACCATTCCATTGTAGATTTTGCTTTATGTTTTGGATCATTGTCTTGTTGGAAGACAAATCTCCGTCCCAGTCTCAGGTCTTTTGCAGACTCCATCAGGTTTTCTTCCAGAATGGTCCTGTATTTGGCTCCATCCATCTTCCCATCAATTTTAACCATCTTCCCTGTCCCTGCTGAAGAAAAGCAGGCCCAAACCATGATGCTGCCACCACCATGTTTGACAGTGGGGATGGTGTGTTCAGCTGTGTTGCTTTTACACCAAACATAACGTTTTGCATTGTTGCCAAAAAGTTCAATTTTGGTTTCATCTGACCAGAGCACCTTCTTCCACATGTTTGGTGTGTCTCCCAGGTGGCTTGTGGCAAACTTTAACCGACACTTTTTATGGATATCTTTAAGAAATGGCTTTCTTCTTGCCACTCTTCCATAAAGGCCAGATTTGTGCAATATACGACTGATTGTTGTCCTATGGACAGAGTCTCCCACCTCAGCTGTAGATCTCTGCAGTTCATCCAGAGTGATCATGGGCCTCTTGGCTGCATCTCTGATCAGTCTTCTCCTTGTATGAGCTGAAAGTTTAGAGGGACGGCCAGGTCTTGGTAGATTTGCAGTGGTGTTATACTCCTTCCATTTCAATATTATCGCTTGCACAGTGCTCCTTGGGATGTTTAAAGCTTGGGAAATCTTTTTGTATTCAAATCCGGCTTTAAACTTCTTCACAACAGTATCTCGGACCTGCCTGGTGTGTTCCTTGTTCTTCATGATGCTCTCTGCGCTTTTAACGGACCTCTGAGACGATCACAGTGCAGGTGCATTTATACGGAGACTTGATTACACACAGGTGGATTGTATTTGTCATCATTAGTCATTTAGGTCAACATTGGATCATTCAGAGATCCTCACTGAACTTCGGGAGAGAGTTTGCTGCACTGAAAGTAAAGGGGCTGAATAATTTTGCACGCCCAATTTTTCAGTTTTTGATTTGTTAAAAAAGTTTTAAATATCCAATAAATGTCGTTCCACTTCATGATTGTGTCCCACTTGTTGTTGATTCTTCACAAAAAAATACAGTTTTATATCTTTATGTTTGAAGCCTGAAATGTGGCAAAAGGTTGCAAAGTTCAAGGGGGCCGAATACTTTCGCAAGGCACTGTATCTTGGCGGAAAATGTTGTAGTTGGGGATGGACATTTCTGAATTATTGGTGGCCTTCCTATGCCAGGATTCAGACAGAGCTAGGACATCAGGGTTGGCAGAGTGTGCTAAAGCAGTGAATAAAACAAACTTAGGGAGGAGGCTTCGGATTGAACATTCATGAAACCAAGACTTTTACGGTTTCAGAAGTCAACAAATGATAGTGCCTGGGGAATAGGAGTTGAACTGGGGTCTACAGGGCCTGGGTTAACCTCTACATCACCAGAGGAACAGAGGAGGAGGAGGATAAGGGTACGGCTAAACGCTATAAGAACTGGTTGTCTCATGCGTTGGGAACAGCGAATAAGAGGAACAGATTTCTGGGCGTGGTAGAATAGATTCAGGGCATAATGTACAGACAATGGTATGGTAGGATGTGAGTACAGTGGAGGTAAACCTAGGCATTGAGTGACGATGAGCGAGGTTTCGTCTCTGGAGGCACCAGTTAAGCCAGGTGAGCTTTCCGCATGTGTGTAGGGTGGGACAAAAGAGTTATCTAAGGCATGTTGAGCAGGACTGAGGGCTCTACAGTGAAATACAACAATAAGAACTAGCCGAGACAGCAGTAGACAAAGCATATTGACATTAGAGAGAGGCATAAAGCAATCACAGGTGTTGATCAGGAGAGCTAAGACAACAACGGGTAAATGGCGATGAATGGGCAGAGCGGGTCAGTTAGGTACATACAGGACCTGAGTTCGAGGCTGGGGCCGGCAGGTAAACAAAATGCTGTGTTATTGAAACAGTCCAGAGGGCATCAGCTGTGTAGCCGAGTGGTCATGGGGTCAAAAGAGCAGCAATAGGGGAGTCAGGGTGCCATTCGGTAGTCACTACTTCGCTAGGAGAGCAGGGGACACAGCGGTCAGAAAGCTAGCGGGCCAGGGCTAGCAGATGATTCTTCAGCGACATCGTAACAGAAGACCACATCGGGCGATCACGTCTGCAGTCCAGTCGTGATGGATTGTAGGGGCTCCTTGTCGACAATAAAGGGTCCAGGTATTATAGCCCTAGAATTAGCTGGTATATGGGCCTAGCTAGAGACTAACTCAAGGCTAGCTGGTGCTTGTTTCGGGACAGCTAGCTAGCTGCGGTGATCCAGTGTAATGATCCAGAGCGGCAGGAATGATGTGGTAGAGAGAAGCAGTCCGATATGCTCTGGGTTGATATCGCGCTGTGCAGACTGGCAGGTATTGTCCGAGCTGAAGGTGAAGACCTCTAGCTGTGGCTAACAAAGACTGGTAGCTAGTTAGCTGGCTAGCTCATGATGGAGGTTCCAATTACAAGGAATAAAAATAGCAGATCCATACCACATTGGGTGAGGCGGGTTGCAGGAGATAGTTTGTGGATCGAAAGTGAGATTAAGATATATACAAAAAAAACGTCTATTTACACGGGATAGGACACGGGATAAGACACACGCGTCCGGCTGCTACGCCATCTTGGGAACTTTGTCACTTAATCTTAGCCACTTAATGTTTACATATCTGGCATTTCTCATCTCATGTGTATTACTGTTTTCTATACTATTCTACGGTATCTCATTCACCTAATAATGTTTACATATCTTGCATTACTCATCTCATATGTATATACTGTTTTCTATACTATTCTACTGTATCTTAGTCCATTCCACTCTGACATCGCTCGTCAATATGTATATAGTCTTAATTCATTCCTACTTAGATTTGTGTGTACTGGGTATATGTTGTGTCATTTGTTAGATATTACTTGTTAGATATTACTGCACTGTTGAAGTCAGAAGCACAAGCTTTTTTCTTCACCCGCAATGACATCTGCTAATCACGTGTATGTGACCAATACAATTTGATTTGATTGCCCAATGGGATTCCTATCTCCTCCTTTTTTCTAACACTGTATATCTGGTGCAGTACACCTTTCAGGCTGACCTATAATTGGTTCCTCATTAGTGGACAGGAAAAAACAAGCAGTTGTTGTGAAAGGCATACGGAACAGTGATGGAAAGGAGTTTCCTTACTTCGACCCTCCAAGAGCAACCGACCACTCTGATTGGACAGCAGGAGAGGAAACTTCCTGTTGGAATCCCCTGGTGGAGCTGGAGGAGACCTCTCCCTGCAGCTGTAGCCAGTAGTACGGTAGCGTGTGTGAATTGTGTGTATGTATTTGAAGGGCCCGGTGTGTGTCTGTGCACCTGTGTGACATTGGTTCCTTAGGACCTGTGGTGTGTCCTGACAGTTGGCTGGGGTATTCAGAGCAGAGGTGCTCCTCTCCCCATAGAGACATACTGCCAGAAGCCTGGAGCCGTGCTGACTGTGGACCACTGTTTTTAGTGGGTGTCACTGTCACACTAATGGCAGGCCCCTGCAGTGGATACTGACAGGCTGACAAGTACGGACTGAGAAACTGTCCTTGGACCACAGCTACGTATGTGAGAGTGTAAAAGAGGCTATGTTTGCACTGTGGCTCTTTGTTTTAAACTTTCTTAGATTCAGTCATTCTTCTGGGAATCTCTCTCTCTCTCTTCTCTCTCCTCTCTCTTCTCTCTAGTGATAGTGTTGATGTAATTAAAACGGTAAAACATCAAGTCCTTCACTTCACTACGACTCCTGTTCTCCTAGGACAACAACACTGTACACATGCATTTCCAATCTGATGACTTGCTATCTAATAAAAGTTGTATGACTGCTGTCCTCATCCTTGAGGAAACTTTAGTTTATTGCTCTTTCTTTCCGACCTCACTCTGCAGTGGCTTTGGGTGATAATTGCTTTCTGAGGGCCCAAACTCATACTGTCCAACCCCACTGAGAATCCGATAAGAGATGTGCAAGGATGAGAGGAGGGAAGGGGGACGAGAAGGGATAGAGTATGCCTGGAGAAAAGGAGGGGGAAAGATGGAGAGAAACTGAAGTCGCTCCATCTTTCAAATTCTCCCGTTCCATGAAGACCCTGCAGATCATAGTAAGCGGAGCGCAGGAATGTAGATAAGCTGAAGCTGGGCAGTAGATCAACAAATGGGGCCGTGTGTATGTGACTATATATCAGTTTATCAGCTCTTTCTGTGAAGGTACGCCAGCCCAAGCGAGGTGTGGGGAGGATAGCCAGTCAGCCAGCCAGCCAGTCAGCCAGCCAGCCGGCCAGTCAGTCAGTCAGTCAGTCAGTCAGCCAGCCAGTCAGCCAGTCAGTACACAGGCCCATCTGTTTTAGCAGACAACCAGAGATGGAAAAAGGAGAGTGAGTCCAGCTCACATGGTGTACTGTGTGTATACTCTGAGAGAGCTCTGGGAGTAGACCAGACACACGCCTGTCCCACAGAGTTGAGCTGCAACAGCAATACAGGTGTTTTATAGCTTAAGCAGGAATTTCCCCTCTCCTATCTGTCATATCCTTGAGGAATCACACTGCTGCTGCACGTGTAAATCAACTCAGGCACAGTGTGGTGTGGACAGGAGAGACATTATCAACTGCGTGTGCGTGTGCGTCAGGGTGTTTGCCCTCTCCAGTGCTCAGTAGAGGTGCACTGACAGCTATTTAATGAGGCCTGCACTATCCCTGTCTTTCACAGCTCTCTCTCCAGCCAGCCATTAAGTGTGTGTGTGTGTGAGTGTGTGTGTGTGTGTGTGTGTGTGTGTGTGTGTGTGTGTGTGAATCATTTTCACAGCTCTGTCTCTACCTCATGAAGCTGTTAAAATGGTAATTTCCTCTTAGGGACTGTGAGTGAAGTGCTTTCCTAGTTGTATTTACGTTGTGGAGGGAGAACACATACATGCATGAATAGTGTGTATTTATAGACATATTAAGCTCCATGGAGAGGTGTTTTCATGTGGCCATTTATTCATCCAAATATTGTTTTGTGTTATGACCCAGAGTCAGATAAGGATTTGCTAACACAGCGTTCATTATTATCTCTCAGCTCGCTACCGGCTCTGTCTCTGTTCTCCCCAGATACTTGGCAGCTCACAATATCATCCAATAATATAATAAGCCTCTGAATCTGATGCAGGAACACATACTTTCATCCTGGCACAATGAAGGATGTAGGGAGGCAGGAGGATATACATACTGGTACTGTAGATAGGATCATACTCACACACAGAAAATATGAGCTCTCAGAGAGGTGGTGGGGGGAGGGGGGGTAGAGAATGAGAGGAGAGACAGAGAGAGGCAGCACAAGCCCCCGTCCATCAGGTGCATTCCAGCCTCCTGCATACACAGCCATCAGTCTGCTGTCTGCCTCCCAATCAGACATTTCTATCAGTCAGCAGTCTACTGGAGGCTGTTGCGCCTACCACGCAGTGTATTGTGATGCAAAGAGAAAGAAGGGAATGAGAGAGGAAAAGAAGGAGAGGGAGACTGGACGGAGAATTGCATCTGGGAGTATGGTGGGAGTGAGAGGTCAGTTTGGGGTATAGGGAGAGAAAGACAGAGAGGGAAATGGAGAACAAAGAATATTAACACTTTTCCTCACACTGATGCCCCATGGTAACCCAGTCCTGCTATTGGATGTTTGGAGGGGTTAGAGGTCAACTATGGGTCATAAGGATATTCAATCACATCAAAACCACTTATTTAGACCTCTGTTTATTTCTTCATCGTTATTCCCAACCCTACTTGAGCCGCCCTGTACCATTTGTCCCTAACCCTAACCCTGTCTCTCCTGAGGATTGGATAATCTGATCCATGCTTCCAGCAGGGCCAGCAGGATAGCGTTGTGTTGTGGCACAAATATGAAAGTGGTCAATAATGCTCTGTTGTTATTGTTGTTGTTGTTGCAGGATTATGTAGCGATCATCTGCATTGTCTACTGTGGCTAACTGGCAGGAAGCCTCTTCAGTCTCTATACGGATGAACAGTCTGGCTGTCGGACAGAAATGCAGATTATGTCCGAATCCTGTTGCTCCGGACTGTCAGTGAGGGTTTATGAATATAAAACGCGTAACAACCCGAAACGTAATCTGGACAGTGGATCATATGGCTACTGATTATTTTGTCAATGTGCCTGTTTGTTTCAGTTCTTTTGACTTCTACCTCTGGAATTGTTATTTGATTTATTAGCATCCCATCAGCCGACGCCAATGGAGACAGCTAGTCTTACTGTGGTCCAACACATAACGTAAAAGACATTACAGACAATTTACAGTACACTTACAACAAGTAAGTCACATGTCAGTACATACACACAACAAGTAAGTCACATGTCAGTACATACACACAACCAGTAGGTCACATGTCTTTTTGGAGTGTTGTATCAAAAAAGCAGAGCATCTCTTTATTATGGACAGACCTCTTCCCAGCTTTACAACCATTGAATCTCTATGTTTTGACCATGACAGTTTACTATCTAAAGTAACACCAAGTAATTTAGCCTTCTCAACTTGTTCAACAGTCATGCCATTCATTACCATATTCAGCTTTGGTCTGAAACTTGGGGAATGATTTACACCAAATACAATACTCATAGTTTTAGAGATGTTCAAGACCAGTTTACTGGCCATCCATTCCAAAACTGACTGCTAGTCTTTATTAAGGTTTTCAGTGATTTCATTAGCTGTGGTTGCTGATTCGTATATGGTTGAATCATCAGCATACATGGACACACATGCTTTGTAAAAATAGAAAAGAGTAGAGGGCCTAGATAGCTGCCCTGCGGTACACCACCCTTTACATGTTTGACATTAGAGAAGCTTCTATTAAAGAAAACCCTCTGAGTTCTATTAGATAGATAGCTCTGAATCCATGATATGGCAGAAGTTGAAAAGCCATAACACATACGTTTTCTCAACAACAGGTTATGGTCAATAATATCAAAGGCTACACTGAAATCTAACAGTACAGCTCCCACAAACTTCTTATTATCAATTTCCTTCAACCACTCATCGGGAACAATAACACATCTTTTCAGTTTGACTGAAACCCATACAGAATGTGCTTGTCTGATATCAGATATTGCATCGCCACAACAGGATGCGACAGTTGGCTTTTTCCTTGTTGTTCTGACTGTGTCTAATGTTCCATCATGGCCATCCAGTTGTTTATTTGAAACAGATATCTAGAGAAGCTGTAGTCTTAACATTTTATCAAACGTATCATCTTATCAGCCAGTGTTGTCTGTGAATCTGATATCTGGGTTTTCCCTTTTCACAATGCAGAAGACTGCATTTAATCAATGGACACCACTCATTTTTATTACAACACACCTTTCATAATTGTTTTCTTTACTAAAGTAGAGGTTTATTATTATTATTATTGCTAAAGGTACTGCATAGGTGTAAACATACATACTTTTTAAGCCAGAGATAGCACTTGTATAGCCTAAGAAAGTATAGCCTAAGAAAGTAGCAGAAATGTACAGAAAGTAGTTTTGAATGCATTTTATTGAAGGGAAACAATAACAGTCTATAATAACTTTTTTGGCAACATAGTGATATATTCTTATATACTGTACAATGAGGAAGTCAACTACAAAATACTAGTCTTCTCCTATTTTTTAACCATTGCCCCCACCCACAAGGTTTATACAGTATACAACAACAATAAATAAGAATAAAATAAGAT
Source organism: Oncorhynchus mykiss (assembly GCF_013265735.2). Classification (NCBI taxonomy): domain Eukaryota; kingdom Metazoa; phylum Chordata; class Actinopteri; order Salmoniformes; family Salmonidae; genus Oncorhynchus; species Oncorhynchus mykiss. The sequence goes on from NC_048569.1 coordinate 87,549,380, forward strand.
AATAGATACAAAACAAAAAGGTGAAGAACATAAATCAATCAACTCTAATTAGCACATGTAGGAGAGTATGCAAATGTGTGTGCATGGACTTTTCAGATGCATTTCTCACATGTGCAGCACATAGTGTTTGTTTTACAGTCCTTCTTTAGGCATGCAGAATTGGCATATCCTCCTCTTGCCTGCCCCAGCTTTAGCCTCCGGTGAATCAGGACAAGATTCAGCCCACTGAACAGCTTTCACAAGCGCTGCAGAGGCTGCTGTGCAGGGGAGGCGCTCCCTTTTTTGAATGTGTGGGGTTACAAGTGCCTTTCCCAGCTGCTCCAGGAACACTCTCCTCTTGTTCAGCTTATCAGGCATCCAGGTAGGGTTGATCTTGTTCCATATAACAAAGACATTGTATGAGGACATATCAATGATGTTATGGAAGATGACCAGGGGCCAGCGGGCAGTCATCCTCCTGCAGCAGTAAGTTCCAATCACCTTGTCCAGGTTGTCTTCCTGTCATCATGATCACTGATCTCAGCCATTTTGTGCAGTGTGCTCAGGAGGACCACATTCTTGTTCCTCTTTGGGAGGTAAGAAACTAGATTGGTGGTAGGGGAAGGCCTCTCTCCCCCTTGTTGCGAGGAGTGCAGGGGGGAGCTCAGGTTTATTCTTTCTAACTGTGCCAACCATGGTGATCTTCCTCTTCAGGAGCTGCTGGCTGAGTTCATAAGAGGTGAAATTGTCACACGTGACATTGTGCCCCCTCAGTCCATCTGTCACATCAAGCACAACCCGCATCCCCTGGTTCTACTCCAGGCCTCCACTGGTCTGCTTCCATGTGTAGACTTGCATCTTCCACTGGTCTGTGATGCTGGATTATGCATCACAGACCACCCATATCTTGATGCCATACTTTGCTGGCTTGCTGGGCATATTCTGCCGGAAAGGACAGTGACCTTTTGACAAAAGAGATAACTATCAGTAATTAGTATCAGTGTCACAGAAAACAATCACAGAAATCAATGATATTACAGCAATACATAATACAATTAACAGTGAAAATCACTTAGATTACAGATATAAAAAATAAAAATGGACCTCTGAATGGACCCAGTTGCCCATCCACTGTGTGTGTGTGTGTGCGCGCGCTTGCTTGCAAAATTATTTTATAACTGCTGTGTCAAAAATGACCCTAAGACAATCTGTGACACTGACAATAATTTAGGGGGTTTTCTCTGCTGTTAAATATAGTGGCGGGTCATCCAAGATGGCTTAGCAGTCTGACGTGTGTTTTTGTCTTGTTCCTTCCTGTCCCTTGTAAACATCGTTTTTCCTTGTTTTTTTTCTTCGTATATATATTTAATATTTTAATATCACTTTCTATCTATCGACTGAATATACTCTCCTGCAACCCGCCTCACCCAATGTGGTACGTATCTGCTATTTTTATACTTAAGAACTCATCAATTCATCAAAAGCTAGCCAGCTAACTGGCTACCAGCTAACTGTCTACTAGTTAGCCACGCCCGCTAGCTGTCTAAAGTACATCGGACTGTTAGCTTAAGAGGCCCATCGGACAAATTCTTTGGCCACTATACCCACCACATGGAGCCCTGCTGATCCGTCATCTGAACCATCGCCTGAACCGGAACTCCAACAGAAGCTAGCCAGCTAACTAGCTACTAGCTAGTAGTCAGCTAGCCACTGCTAGCGGTCATCAGCCACCTCTAGCACGGACAACTCTCGCCAGTCTGCACAGCGCGACTCAAACCAGAGCAAATCTGACTTATTTTTTCCCATATCTCCGGATTCCTACTGCAAGCGCTGAACCTTTTTTTTCTTCATCTGGATCATCGCAGCTAGCTAGCTGCTATTCGAATGGCCACTCCTGGCTAACGTCACTGTCCCGAAGCAAGAACCAATTAGCCTGGAGCTAGCCTTGTTAGGCCCATCTCCCGGCTAGCAAAAGAGGTCCATCAGCCACAACTTGGGCTACAATACCAATTTTTGCCAACTGGCTTTGACCCTCACCGACTCATCACGACTGGACCACCAACGTGATTCGCCCGATCAAGTTTTTCTCAACTGGCTCCGCCGTCGCTTCGTCCCCTGAAATCGGCCTGCTAGTTGTCCAGAGCACATCGGACTGTTAGCTTAAGAGGCCTACCGGACAAATTCTCTGGCCACTATACCTATTCTGCCAATTGGCCTTGTTTACCGACGTAATCAGCACGAGGGGACCACAACAGACTTTCTTCCGTCGTGACGTCCCTCCAAGGCCCTTCTGTTAGCTTGCTAACCCCGGCCCGCAAGCTGCCTGAAGCCACTCACTGGACTCCTATGATCACTCAGCTACGCATGCCTCTCGCTAACGTCAATATGCCTTGTCCATTGCTGTTTTGGTTAGTATTTATTGCCTTATTTCACTGTAGAGTCTCTAGCCCTGCTCAACACGCCTTATTTAACACTTTAGTTCCACCTACCACACATGCGGTGACATCACCTGGTTTAAATTATATTTCTAGGGACAATATTTCTTTCATCGTTACTCTATGCACAGGTTTACCCTCACTATATCCACATCCTCCCATACCTTTGTCTGTACATTATGCCTTGAATCTATTCTACCATGCCCATAAATCTGCTCCTTTTACTCTCTGTTCTGAACGTACTAGACGACCAGTTATTTTAGCCTTTAAACGTACCCTTATCCTACTCCTCCTCTGTTCCTCTGGTGATGTGGAGGTTAATCCAGGCCCTGCAGTGCCTAGCTCCACTCCCATTCCCCAGGTGCTATCATTTGTTGACTTCTGTAACCGTAAAAGCCTTGGTTTCATGCATGTTAATAACATTAGAAGCCTCCTCCCTAAGTTTGTTTTATTCACTACCCTAGCACACTCTGCCAACCCTGATGTCCTAGCCGTGTCTGATTCCCGGCCCAGGAAGACCACCAAAAACCCTGAAATTTCCATCCCTAACTATAACATTTTCCGACAAGATAGAACTGCCAAAGGGGGCGGTGTTGAAATCTACTGCAGAGAGTTCTGTCTTAATTTCCAGGTCTGTACCCAAACAATTTGAGCTTCTACTTTTAAAATCCACCTTTCCAGAAACAAGTCTCTCACTGTTGCCGCTTGCTATAGACCACCCTCAGCCCCCAGCTGTGCCCTGGACACCATATGTGAACTGATTGCCCCCCATCTATCTTCAGAGCTCGTGCTGCTAGGTGACCTAAACTGGGACATGCTTAACACCCCGGCCATCCCACAATCTAAACTTGATACCCTCAATCTCTCAGAAATTATCAATGAACCCACCAGGTACAACCCCAAATCCATAAACACGGGCACCCTCATAGATATCATCCTAACCAACTTGCCCTCTAAATACACCTCTGCTGTTTTCAACCAAGATCTCAGCAATCACTGCCTCATTGCCTGCATCCATAATGGGTCTGCGGTCAAGCGACCACCCCTCACTATCAAACACTCCCTAAAACACTTCAGCAAGCAGGCCTTTCTAATCGACCTGGCCGGGGTATCCTGGAAGGATATTGACCTCATCCCGTCAGTAGAGGATGCCTGGTCATTCTTTAAAAGTGCCTTCCTCATCATCTTAAATAAGCATGCCCCTTTCAATTTTGTTTTAACCAGGAACAGATATAGCTCTTGGTTCTCTCCAGACCTGACTGCCCTTGACCAGCACAAAAACATCCTGTGACATTCTGCATTAGCATCGAATAGCCCCCTTTTTAAAAAAATAAATTTGCATCCTATATCACAAAATCTAAAACGATCTGTGACACTGTAAAGTCCATGGAGAATAAGAGCACCTCCTCCCAGTTGCCCACTGCACTGAGGTTAGGAAACACTGTCACCACCGATAAATTCTCACTATAATTGAGAATTTCAAGAAGCATTTTTCTATGGCTGGCCATGCTTTCCACCTGGCTACCCCTACCCCGGTCAACAGCCCTGCACTCCCCACAGCAACTCGCCCAAGCCTCCCACATTTCTCCTTCATCCAAATCCAGATAGCTGATGTTCTTAAAGAACAGCAAAACCTGGACCTGGACCCCTGGACCCAACTCTGCAATCACCACATTCTTATTGGCAGACTCAACAGCCTTAGTTTCTCAAATGATTGCCTCGCCTGGTTCACCAACTCCTTCTCTGATAGAGTTCAGTGTGCCTGTTGTCCGGACCTCTTGCAGTCTCTATGGGGGTGCCACAGGGTTAAATTCTTGGGCCAACTCTCTTCTCTGTATACATCAATGATGCCGCTCTCGCTGCTGGTGATTCTCTGATCCACCTCTACGCAGACGACACCATTCTGTATACTTCTGGCCCTTCTTTGGACACAGACGAGCTTCAATGCCATACAACTCTCCTTCCGTGGCCTCCAACTGCTCTTAAATGCAAGTAAAACTAAATGCATGCTCTTCAACCGATCACTGCCCGCACCTGCCCACCTGTCCAGCATCACTACTCTGTACAGTTCTGACATAGAATATGTGGACAACTGCAAATACCTAGGTGTCTGGTTAGACTGTAAACTCTCCTTCCAGACTCACATTAAGCATCTCCAATCCAAAATTAAATCTAGAATCAACTTCCTATTTCACAACAAAGCATCCTTCAATCATGCTACCAAACATACCTTCATAAAACTGACCATCCTAACGATCCTCGACTTCGGCGAAGTCATCTATAAAATAACCTCCAACACTCTACTCAACAAATTGGATGGAGTCTATCACAGTGCCATCCGTTTTGTCACTAAAGCCCCATATATCAACCACCACTGCGACCTGTACGCTCTCGTTGGCTGGCCATCGCTTCATACTCGTCGCCAAACCCACTGGCTCCAGGTCATCTACAAGTCTCTGCTAGGTAAAGCCCCGCCTTATCTCAGCTCACTGGTCACCATAGCAGCACCCACCCATAGCCCATCTGTAAACAGCCCATCTATCTACCTACCTCATCCCCATACTGTATTCATTTATTTATCTTGCTCCTTTGCACCCCAGTATCTCTACTTGCACATTCATCTTCTGCACATCTACCATTCCAGTGTTTAATTGCTATATTGTATTGACTTCGCCACGATGGCCTATTTATTGCCTTACCTTCCTTATCTTACTTCATTTGCACTCACTGTGTATAGATTTTTATTTTATTGACTATATGTTTGTTTATTCCATGTGTAACTCTATGTTGTTGTATGTGTCGAACTTGGCCAGGTCGCAGTTGTAAATGAGAAATTGTTCTCAACTAGCCTACCTGGTTAAATAAAGGTGAAATAAATAACTTTTTTTTTTTTAATTGACCCGTAAGACAAGAGTTAAACAGGGAGCAATTTTGGTCTCAAAGCACATTCAAAAACGTGATTTTCCTGTTTACACACTATGAGGTTGAAATAACACTCTGAAATTGTGAACACATTGATAATGTCCTTTTAGTGTCAGAGCTTTTTGGAGAACCTCCGCCGGATTTGAAGCCTCTTCAGGTGGAATGGAGTTTTTGGCCCACAGTATGACCATCTTATCTGATTACTCTTACCAATGACCAGTCATCTTTTTATTTGCATATGCATCCTCCTACTTTGAAGGGGTAAGCAGGGTAGACTCTAGAGTCTAGAGTTTAAATGTATATCATCACGCCCATACGAGCATTTCAGTAGGAGTAGGAGGCTCTGGGAAATTGTTATTTTGTGTTGTTATTTTCATTAAATAAACACACACAGAGATTTATTTGACATAGTGATCATTTGAAAATGAAAAGACTGCATGGGGGTTTTGAACGCTCTTTGTTTCTGTACCTTTTTCCTTCTCTGTCAGTACCTCTACCTTCTCTCTCTCTCTTCTCTCTCTCTCTCTCTCTCTCTCTCTCTCTCTCTCTCTCTCTTCTCTCTCTCTCTCTCTCCCTCACTCCCCCCCTTTCAGATCTATTCATCTAGGAAGAGCCTTCAAAGGCAGGGTGCAGGCCAGAACTGTGTAATGTAGAACAGAGCAGAGATGTAGGCCTGTGTGTACTTCCAAAACTAACACGTTGATCAGCAGCATTCATAAATAATAAGGTCTTCAGTCAGCCTGGGGTACAGAGGCGAGAGCCAGGAGAGAGTGTGTGTGTGGTTTTCATTATGATTAATGAGCTTAGAATCTCTCCATTAAACAGGAAGTAAACTCTATTTTTTATTCCTCTTCCTCAAAAGACTGCATGGCGGGCCTCCCGGGTGGCGCAGTGGTTAAGGGCGCTGTACTGCAGCGCCAGCTGTGCCATCAGAGTCCTGGGTTCGCGCCCAGGCTCTGTCGTAACCGGCCGCGACCGGGAGGTCCGTGGGGCGACGCACAATTGGCCTAGCGTCGCCCGGGTTAGGGAGGGCTTGGTCGGTAGGGGTGTCCTTGTCTCATCGCGCACCAGCGACTCCTGTGGCTGGGCGCAGTGTACGCTAGCCAAGGTGGCCAGGTGCACGGTGTTTCCTCCGGCGCATTGGTGCGGCTGGCTTCCGGGTTGGATGTGCGCTGTGTTAAAGAAGCTTGGTTGGTTGTGTATCGGAGGACGCATGACTTTCAACCTTCGTCTCTCCCGAGCCCGTACGGGAGTTGTAGCGATGAGACAAGATAGTAGCTACTACACAATTGGATACTACGAAATTGGGGAGAAAAAGGGGTAAAGTTCAAAAAAAAAAAAAAAAAAAAAGACTGCATGGCATTGAAATGGGGGGTATACAATGTATACCTTCTGCTAGTGTCCTGAACTCCGTACTCTATGTTTGTGTGTGTGTGTTTTTGAGTGTTTTTAATGTTCATTAAACAGAAAGGTTAGAGAGAACAAGGCCACGTATGTAGCGATGATAAGAGAAGTCCTGACTTTATCCCAGCCAGGGAGGGTGTGTGTGCGTACGTGCAAAGATGCCTAGGCAAGCTCCAGTCCTTTGAAGAACAGGAAGCCAGTAAGTCTGGGAGAGAGGTCACCCCATGTGGTCCCCTTGACTCCCCCCAGTGAACTACTCCCTCCCAGACTCACTGGATTCCTGTTGGACATCCTCTCACTGAACCACCCCCCCCCCCCCCCCCCCCCTGACCATCAACACACAGAGACTCCTATAACATAGAACTAATGCACTACCTCTCCTTTCCTCAGCTCTCCTCTTCTCTCCTTGTGCCATTGAAATACATCTATGATATAGCAAGTACACTAATCCAATACATTTCACCGGTGGCGCACTGTGGCTTTTGTAGCCACACTTTTAGAAAAAAGGTTTCCAAAACGGTTCTTCAGTTGTCCCCATAGGGTAACCATTTATGGTTCGAGGTAGAACCTTTCTTTAGTTCCAGGCAGAACTCTTTTGGGCTTCATGTAGAACACTCTGGGAAAGGGTTCTACATGGAACCCAATAGGGTTTTTTTCTGGAACCCAAAAGGGTTCTCCTATTGGGACAGCCGAAGAACCCTTTAGGTTCTAGATAGCACTCTAAGAGTGTAGGACTTCGGGGGGGCCTTCCAAAAAGTTGTACCAAACTCAGAATTCAAGAAAAATAAATGAATATATAGCATCACTTAATCAAACAGACCCGGGACAGCAACAACAACCACACTGCTTACGTACCCTGTGGTACCCTAACGCCATCACTATCACACCATCACCACAAGGGACACATCAAATGATGTGAATTTGACAGGCTCATGATGTTGAAAGGACTGTAATAACTGCGTACTCCATGTAGTAGAGTGCACCTTTTGTAAAACGCATAGCTAGGCCGATAGAGAGACAGCAGTCACACACAGCATGATGTTAAAGGATAAGCAGACGATTCCCAATCATTAGAATACAAAAACAACTATTAGGCTAAGCATTTCCAAATCAAAATTCAACACAAATTGAAGACATGAATCCGATTGACTTTGAAAATAAGAAAATAATCAGAACATTATTTGAATATTATTGAAAAAATGAAATAGAAATTAAAACATTTATATTTAAAAAATATAAAAAACTTTTTATAAATCCTTGGGCCTTCTCTGAAGGCCTAGAAGGCCTTGTCTGTTCTTCACTGCATTTCACGAGGTGCAGAAGAAATCCTTGGGCTGGCCATTCCTTCTCTAAAGACTCCTTCAGTCAAGTGAAAATCACCCTAAATGTTTTCCCTGCAGGCCAAGTCATGTTCTTCCACCTCTTTGGTTTTCACATTCCACCTCTTTGGTTTTCACATTCCACCTCTTTGGTTTTCACATTCCACCTCTTTGGTTTTCACATTCCACCTCTTTGGTGTGGAATGTGTTGTTTTCTTCTTGACCTCTCACTGTGGCTTTTTTGTTGTTGTTTGTTGTTGTTTGTTGTTGTTGTTGCTTTGACTGTTGAATTCCACTCCCCATTTAAATATTTTCTTTCGATTTTATTGACAGACTGAGGGTGGTATACAAGGAAATACTGCAGGGAGAGTGCCAGACCTGTGAGTGGGCCCCTGTCAATAGGGGCAATGCATAATTCTGGAGTCTATAGTGTTAACTCTAGACACGCAAAACGGACTGTGCCATTCACCATGTCTGTCTCTACTTGTCCTCTGCACTGACCCTAAACACACATTTCTGGGCAAGTTGGAGAATAGGTCCTATTTAAAGAAACTGGTCATTTAAAAACACTACTCCGTCCTCTCTCTCCTTTTCTCCCGCGGTATTGGGCTGGACCTGCTGGTTAGGTAGTGTCAATAACAGAGCTACTGACAGACAGTACAATAAAACACGAGAGAGCGCGCGCGAGAGAGAGAGAGAGCGAGACAGAGACATCTAGGGAAGTAGAGTGGAGTGGTGGACATGGGGCATTTGCCTCTATGTCAGAAACAGAATTAGTGCACTCAGCAGCTTTAACTCAACCTTTTTGTTGAGACATAATGAGTGGCCTCTGAAGCCACAGGGTTCCTCCTAAAATACACCCATTACAGTGGAGCTCCCTTCGCAGCCCGGGGAGGTCCCCAGCTAGCCTGTCGCTTTGTGCCCACTGAACTTCCCATGCCCTCTGTGTCATGGTTAAATATGGGCGGGGATTTTGTTGTTGTATTTCTGTGTTGTTTGAGTGCAAGCAGTTTATACTTATGAGAATAAACTAGTATAAGCTTTTACATCGTTGTGTCTGATGTTGTGTATGAGTGTGACTGTGTTTTTTTGTTGTTGTGTGTTTCTGAGTGTGTGTGTGTGTGTGTGTGTGTAATGTAGGTGGCTGTAATGCGCTGGGAGTCAGGAACTAGGTGCAGAAGATGAGTTTAATAATAATAAAAGGCTTGGACCGGAATTGGAGAGGAGAGCGGGTGCAAGGTGAAGTTCAGGGAGGAGGCGAGGGCCTGTCGATTCAATTCCCCGCGGCACCGGAGTCCACTAGAGCTGTAGAGACAACACATGAGGGACAGCCAGCCAGTGAAATGGAAGCCAGGAAGGGTTTGGCAGAGAACAGTGATGATGGAATACTCACTACCCTGGGAGATGGATGATCACGGGGCTGCACCTCTGCGAAATAGTGGGAGCACTGAGTAGGAAGCCATGGCATTTGGAGTCCCGTCATACTTGTCTGGGAGGGACAGTTTGGCATCGCCTCCTTGGGCGGACTGCTGTGTAGGCTGGGGGGCTGACTGCTGGGTAGGCTGGGGGGCTGACTGCTGGGTAGGCTGGGGGGCTGACTGCTGGGTAGCTGACTGCTGGGTAGCTGACTGCTGGGTAGGCTGGGGGCTGACTGCTGGGTAGGCTGGGGATCTGACTGCTGGGTAGGCTGGGGGCTGACTGCTGGGTAGGCTGGGGATCTGACTGCTGGGTAGGCTGGGGGCTGGCTGCTGTGTAGGCTGGGGGGCTGGTTGCTGGGTAGGCTGGGGGCTGGTTGCTGGGACAACTTGCGATAAGAGGCCCTCTGCTAGTTGGAGGTGAATTCTCTCGGGTGGCGTCGAGGCGGTGGAGGACATGGAGGACCTCATCCAGCTGCTTCCATAATTTGCGAGGCAATAAACTGTAATGATTGCGCTGGGAGGCAGGAAACAGGTGCAGAAGGCGAGGTTAATAATAATAAAAGGCAGATAAACTAAACAGGAGACGCGTACTGAACGAGACAAAACCAATATTGCCTGTTGACTGAGGCTACTGAGGGCTAAATAAAAGGAGAGTAGTCAAGGTGATGATGAGGTCCAGGTGTGCGTAATGATGGGGAGCAGGTGTGCGTAATGATGGTACCAGGATCAGTGGTTAATAGATCGGCGACGTGGAGCACTGGAGAGGGAGAATGGGAATAGGCGTGACAGTAGCTTAAATTAGACCCATCTGTGTATGAAAGAAAGAGAGAGAGGCTGTCAATCACATGACCACCTTACAGTTGGTAATTAACAGACCCCCTCACCAGAGGACCTGGTGTCTAACCATACACTCCTCAGGGATAGATTGTGTGTGTGTGCGGTTGACCTTGGGAACCCTTGAGTTCTGTGTAATTTCTTCCAGGAGAGGAGAAAAGAGAGAGGCAGAGGAGAGGACAGAGACAGAGGCCTTTCATTTGATATCTCTCCCCTGCACAGGGAACACTCTTCCCTGCCCTACTGCTTGTCTTTCCTCCTCTAGTAGTAGAAGAAAGACAGAGATTAGAAGCTGTCCTTGGAAATAATGGCCTCACGCTTCCATCTGTCCACACATACTGTGACAGTACCCTCACCAACACGTCTGCCAAACCTCTACAGGGGAACAGGATCAAGATATGAAATTGTGTGAAGAGCTTAACCCTCTTTTTGTCAACAATTGTTTTTTATTTAATTAAACTTTACAGTCAAAGTCAGAATCACAACGTAGGCACATAATAGAAAACAGCATATCAGTATATCTCTACATAGTGCAGATTAAGCATCATGCTAACTGTTGTAGAGAATATCTCTACATAGTGCAGATTAAGCATCATGCTAACTGTTGTAGAGAATATCTCTACATAGTGCAGATTAAGCATCATGCTAACTGTTGTAGAGAATATCTCTACATAGTGCAGATTAAGCATCATGCTAACTGTTGTAGAGTATCTCTACATAGTGCAGATTAAGCATCATGCTAACTGTTGTAGAGAATATCTCTACATAGTGCAGATTAAGCATCATGCTAACTGTTGTAGAATATCTCTACATAGTGCAGATTAAGCATCATGCTAACTGTTGTAGAATATCTCTACATAGTGCAGATTAAGCATCATGCTAACTGTTGTAGAGAATATCTCTACATAGTGCAGATTAAGCATCATGCTAACTGTTGTAGAATATCTCTACATAGTGCAGATTAAGCAGCATGCTAACTGTTGTAGAGTATCTCTACATAGTGCAGATTAAGCATCATGCTAACTGTTGTAGAGTACCTCTACATAGTGCAGATTAAGCATCATGCTAACTGTTGTAGAGAATATCTCTACATAGTGCAGATTAAGCATCATGCTAACTGTTGTAGAGTACCTCTACATAGTGCAGATTAAGCATCATGCTAACTGTTGTAGAGAATATCTCTACATAGTGCAGATTAAGCATCATGCTAACTGTTGTAGAGTACCTCTACATAGTGCAGATTAAGCATCATGCTAACTGTTGTAGAGAATATCTCTACATAGTGCAGATTAAGCATCATGCTAACTGTTGTAGAGTATCTCTACATAGTGCAGATTAAGCATCATGCTAACTGTTGTAGAGTATCTCTACATAGTGCAGATTAAGCAGCATGCTAACTGTTGTAGAATATCTCTACATAGTGCAGATTAAGCATCATGCTAACTGTTGTAGAATATCTCTACATAGTGCAGATTAAGCATCATGCTAACTGTTGTAGAATATCTCTACATAGTGCAGATTAAGCATCATGCTAACTGTTGTAGAATATCTCTACATAGTGCAGATTAAGCATCATGCTAACTGTTGTAGAGTATCTCTACATAGTGCAGATTAAGCATCATGCTAACTGTTGTAGAATATCTCTACATAGTGCAGATTAAGCAGCATGCTAACTGTTGTAGAGAATATCTCTACATAGTGCAGATTAAGCATCATGCTAACTGTTGTAGAGAATATCTCTACATAGTGCAGATTAAGCATCATTCTAACTATTGTAGAATACCTCTACATAGTGCAGATTAAGCAGCATGCTAACTGTTGTAGAATATCTCTACATAGTGCAGATTAAGCAGCATGCTAACTTTTGCCAGAAACACTTGTCTGTTGTCGTGGATCCAGGAGATGTCTGATTCAGGGCCAGTCAGTCTAAACTCTCCCCAGCTGTACACACTCTGTCTGTCTGTCTGTCTGTCTGTCTGTCCGTCTGTCCGTCTGTCCGTCTGTCCGTCTGTCCGTCTGTCTGTCTGTAGGGATGAGAGAAACCTGAGAGGTGGTGTTGTGCTGGTGGGCAGTGGCACTCAGCACTGGGAAAGTTGAGCCACGATGAAAGACAAGGCAGATCAAACAGTAGGGGGTGGGTGGGGGGGGGGGGGGGGGGGGGGGGGGGGAGAATATAATACTGTCCCTTTGCCAGCGAGAGAGGGGCAGACGCCAGAAAGACTGAAAGCATGCTAGCAGTGGGTCAGAGGGAATGTATGTGAAGTAGTGTGTGTGCACGTGAGTGCTTGTGTTTGTGCATGTGTGTGACTGAGAGAGACCAAGGGAAAGTGAGTGCTTGTGTTTGTGCATGTGTGTGACTGAGAGAGACCAAGGGAAAGTGAGTGCTTGTGACTCTCCTGTGTGTGACTGTTCCAGACCTCATCACTCAAGTATTCCCTCAGCAGATTTAGATCATGGAACATATTTAGTTATTCTTATGTTATTATATGATGTAGAAATTATATGACATACTGGAAACATACTGCAGATGTACTGTATGTTTTTGCCTAAAGATTTAGCGTGAGATTTCTCTGCAGAGTGTTACGATTTGGCGGAGACCAGCAACAGCACTGATACAATGAGATGTCCTATAGAGTCTTTGCTAGCTACAATAGTTAAGAATATAAGAATATGCATGTATGCCATTTAGCAAACACTTTTGCGACTTATGTGTTCATACATTTTACTTGTGGATGGACCCGGGAATCAAACACACAACCCTGACAATGCAAGTGCCCTGCTCTAACAACTGAGCCACACAGGACCCCCAACTGAGCCTTACAGGTTACAGAAGTCCTACATGTTGCTCTTAAAGTCTGTCGATGTCTGTCTCTTGAAATCAGGTTAAACATGGTCTTTGAACATAGAAAACAACATCTATAACCATATTCAACTTTTCAAATATTTTTTACAGCTTGACAACCTCGTCAGTCACTCTGTAAATGTCATCCCGTCTGCCTGGAAAGGCTCTTAAATATCTTGAGAAAATGCATGCTATAACTAAACGTTTTTTTGTGCTGTCAAAAAGCAGCAGCTCATTTGTCAGGCTAGCTGGCACACTACAGATGAATGTGTCGTATTTATACATCAGCCTCCGCTCTAGCGAGGCCGTTCAGGCCTTCATTCCATCAGCGCTTACTACACTATTACCAAACACACAACCCAGTGTGCTTACTGCACTATTACCAAACAGACACCCCAGTGTGCTTACTACACTATTACCAAACATAAACCCCAGTGTGCTTACTACACTATTACCAAACAGAAAACCCAGTGTGCTTACTACACTATTACCAAACATAAACCCCAGTGTGCTTACTGCACTATTACCAAACAGACACCCCAGTGTGCTTACTACACTATTACCAAACACACAACCCAGTGTGCTTACTGCACTATTACCAAACAGACACCCCAGTGTGCTTACTGCACTATTACCAAACATAAACCCCAGTGTGCTTACTACACTATTACCAAACAGAAACCCCAGTGTGCTTACTGCACTATTACCAAACAGAAACCCCAGTGTGCTTACTACACTATTACCAAACAGACAACCCAGTGTGCTTACTGCACTATTACCAAACAGAAAACCCAGTGTGCTTACTGCACTATTACCAAACATAAACCCCAGTGTGCTTACTGCACTATTACCAAACAGACACCCCAGTGTGCTTACTGCACTATTACCAAACAGACACCCCAGTGTGCTTACTGCACTATTACCAAACAGACACCCCAGTGTGCTTACTGCACTATTACCAAACAGACACCCCAGTGTGCTTACTGCACTATTACCAAACAGACACCCCAGTGTGCTTACTGCACTATTACCAAACAGACACCCCAGTGTGCTTACTGCACTATTACCAAACAGACACCCCAGTGTGCTTACTGCACTATTACCAAACAGACACCCCAGTGTGCTTACTACACTATTACCAAACAGACACCCCAGTGTGCTTACTGCACTATTACCAAACAGACACCCCAGTGTGCTTACTACACTATTACCAAACAGAAAACCCAGTGTGCTTACTGCACTATTACCAAACATAAACCCCAGTGTGCTTACTGCACTATTACCAAACAGAAACCCCAGTGTGCTTACTGCACTATTACCAAACAGACAACCCAGTGTGCTTACTGCACTATTACCAAACAGAAAACCCAGTGTGCTTACTGCACTATTACCAAACATAAACCCCAGTGTGCTTACTGCACTATTACCAAACAGACACCCCAGTGTGCTTACTGCACTATTACCAAACAGACACCCCAGTGTGCTTACTGCACTATTACCAAACAGACACCCCAGTGTGCTTACTGCACTATTACCAAACAGACACCCCAGTGTGCTTACTACACTTTTACCAAACAGACACCCCAGTGTGCTTACTGCACTATTACCAAACAGACACCCCAGTGTGCTTACTGCACTATTACCAAACAGACACCCCAGTGTGCTTACTGCACTATTACCAAACAGACACCCCAGTGTGCTTACTACACTATTACCAAACAGACACCCCAGTGTGCTTACTGCACTATTACCAAACAGAAAACCCAGTGTGCTTACTGCACTATTACCAAACAGACACCCCAGTGTGCTTACTACACTATTACCAAACAGACACCCCAGTGTGCTTACTGCACTATTACCAAACAGAAAACCCAGTGTGCTTACTGCACTATTACCAAACAGAAAACCCAGTGTGCTTACTGCACTATTACCAAACAGACACCCCAGTGTGCTTACTACACTATTACCAAACATAAACCCCAGTGTGCTTACTGCACTATTACCAAACAGACACCCAGTGTGCTTACTGCACTATTACCAAACAGACACCCCAGTGTGCTTACTACACTATTACCAAACATAAACCCCAGTGTGCTTACTGCACTATTACCAAACAGACACCCCAGTGTGCTTACTGCACTATTACCAAACAGAAAACCCAGTGTGCTTACTACACTATTACCAAACAGACACCCCAGTGTGCTTACTGCACTATTACCAAACAGACACCCCAGTGTGCTTACTACACTATTACCAAACATAAACCCCAGTGTGCTTACTGCACTATTACCAAACAGACACCCCAGTGTGCTTACTGCACTATTACCAAACAGACACCCCAGTGTGCTTACTACACTATTACCAAACAGACACCCCAGTGTGCTTACTGCACTATTACCAAACAGACACCCCAGTGTGCTTACTGCACTATTACCAAACAGACACCCCAGTGTGCTTACTGCACTATTACCAAACAGACACCCCAGTGTGCTTACTACACTATTACCAAACAGACACCCCAGTGTGCTTACTGCACTATTACCAAACAGAAAACCCAGTGTGCTTACTGCACTATTACCAAACAGACACCCCAGTGTGCTTACTACACTATTACCAAACAGACACCCCAGTGTGCTTACTGCACTATTACCAAACAGAAAACCCAGTGTGCTTACTGCACTATTACCAAACAGAAAACCCAGTGTGCTTACTGCACTATTACCAAACAGACACCCCAGTGTGCTTACTACACTATTACCAAACATAAACCCCAGTGTGCTTACTGCACTATTACCAAACAGACACCCAGTGTGCTTACTGCACTATTACCAAACAGACACCCCAGTGTGCTTACTACACTATTACCAAACATAAACCCCAGTGTGCTTACTGCACTATTACCAAACAGACACCCCAGTGTGCTTACTGCACTATTACCAAACAGAAAACCCAGTGTGCTTACTACAATATTACCAAACAGACACCCCAGTGTGCTTACTGCACTATTACCAAACAGACACCCCAGTGTGCTTACTACACTATTACCAAACATAAACCCCAGTGTGCTTACTGCACTATTACCAAACATAAACCCCAGTGTGCTTACTGCACTATTACCAAACAGACAACCCAGTGTGCTTACTGCACTATTACCAAACAGAAAACCCATTGTGCTTACTGCACTATTACCAAACAGACAACCCAGTGTGCTTACTGCACTATTACCAAACAGAAACCCCAGTGTGCTTACTGCACTATTACCAAACAGAAACCCCAGTGTGCTTACTGCACTATTACCAAACACACAACCCAGTGTGCTTACTGCACTATTACCAAACAGACAACCCATTGTGCTTACTACACTATTACCAAACACACAACCCAGTGTGCTTACTGCACTATTACCAAACAGACAACCCATTGTGCTTACTGCACTATTACCAAACACACAACCCAGTGTGCTTACTGCACTATTACCAAACAGACAACCCAGTGTGCTTACTGCACTATTACCAAACAGAAAACCCAGTGTGCTTACTGCACTATTACAAAACACACAACCCAGTGTGCTTACTGCACTATTACCAAACAGACAACCCAGTGTGCTTACTACACTATTACCAAACAGACACCCCAGTGTGCTTACTGCACTATTACCAAACAGACACCCCAGTGTGCTTACTGCACTATTACCAAACAGACAACCCAGTGTGCTTACTGCACTATTACCAAACATAAACCCCAGTGTGCTTACTACACTATTACCAAACATAAACCCCAGTGTGCTTACTGCACTATTACCAAACAGACACCCCAGTGTGCTTACTGCACTATTACCAAACAGACAACCCAGTGTGCTTACTACACTATTACCAAACAGACACCCCAGTGTGCTTACTGCACTATTACCAAACAGACACCCCAGTGTGCTTACTGCACTATTACCAAACAGACAACCCAGTGTGCTTACTGCACTATTACCAAACATAAACCCCAGTGTGCTTACTACACTATTACCAAACATAAACCCCAGTGTGCTTACTACACTATTACCAAACAGAAAACCCAGTGTGCTTACTACACTATTACCAAACAGAAAACCCAGTGTGCTTACTACACTATTACCAAACAGACACCCCAGTGTGCTTACTACACTATTACCAAACATAAACCCCAGTGTGCTTACTACACTATTACCAAACAGAAACCCCAGTGTGCTTACTACACTATTACCAAACAGAAAACCCAGTGTGCTTACTACACTATTACCAAACAGAAACCCCAGTGTGCTTACTACACTATTACCAAACAGAAAACCCAGTGTGCTTACTACACTATTACCAAACAGACACCCCAGTGTGCTTACTGCACTATTACCAAACATAAACCCCAGTGTGCTTACTGCACTATTACCAAACATAAACCCCAGTGTGCTTACTACACTATTACCAAACACACAACCCAGTGTGCTTACTGCACTATTACCAAACATAAACCCCAGTGTGCTTACTGCACTATTACCAAACAGACACCCCAGTGTGCTTACTGCACTATTACCAAACAGACAACCCAGTGTGCTTACTGCACTATTACCAAACAGACAACCCAGTGTGCTTACTACACTATTACCAAACAGACACCCCAGTGTGCTTACTGCACTATTACCAAACAGAAAACCCATTGTGCTTACTGCACTATTACCAAACAGAAACCCCAGTGTGCTTACTGCACTATTACCAAACAGAAACCCCAGTGTGCTTACTACACTATTACCAAACAGACACCCCAGTGTGCTTACTGCACTATTACCAAACATAAACCCCAGTGTGCTTACTACACTATTACCAAACATAAACCTCAGTGTGCTTACTACACTATTACCAAACAGACACCCCAGTGTGCTTACTGCACTATTACCAAACATAAACCCCAGTGTGCTTACTACACTATTACCAAACAGACACCCCAGTGTGTTTACTGCACTATTACCAAACAGAAACCCCAGTGTGCTTACTGCACTATTACCAAACATAAACCCCAGTGTGCTTACTGCACTATTACCAAACAGACACCCCAGTGTGCTTACTACACTATTACCAAACAGACACCCCAGTGTGCTTACTACACTATTACCAAACATAAACCCCAGTGTGCTTACTGCACTATTACCAAACATAAACCCCAGTGTGCTTACTACACTATTACCAAACAGAAAACCCAGTGTGCTTACTACACTATTACCAAACAGAAACCCTAATGCTATTACTACGTGATGGATTACTGCCACAAGCAAAAAAGTGGAAACGTATTTTTTTCCCCCAGAGAAACGTTTTATTTTTCTTCCTACCATATATTACATTTTTCACTTCAGCAGTACAATGCGATGTGATACAGAACAAACCGTATGTTAATTTCAGATCAATTTGGCTGAGGGCGAGTCAGAAAGGGCTGATAGTTAAAAAATAGAACATCAAAGCCATGGCAGAGATAGTACTTCTCAGTGGGAAAGACTGTGTTGTGAACAAGATGGCGTCGATACACATGGCCACCTTGTTTCAAGCTCTGAGGCAAGTTTTTTAAATGTTATTTCTCACATTATTAGCCCAGAACCTTCTTTGCATTATTACATACAGCCGGAAAGATCTTTCGGATATCAGAGAGGCATTTCAACCAGGAATACAACTTTCCTGAATTTGATCCTTTGTTTGTACCTTCCAAGGCGGTTAAACTTATCCCAGAGGCTGCTACACGACTCAGGAGGCATGCACAACATTCATTGCTTCCTAGAACATGTTCAGTGCCTGGACAGTAAAGTTGACTTGCTCAGGAAGAGGATCTACTTCCAGAGAGACATCAGGGACTGTAACACTCTGTTTCACAGAGTCTCTCTCCAGACATACTGTCCCTGTCCATATAGCCAGCGGCTAGGAATAAAGAACTGTCCGGGAGGAAGAAAGGCGGAGGTGTATGTTTTGTGATGAACTACTCATGGTGTGATTCTGGTAACGTACAGGAACTCAAGTCCTTTTGTTAACCCAACATAGAATACCTCACAATCAAATGTCGACCGCACTACCTTCCTAGAGAATATTCTTTGGTTATCGTCACAGCTGTGTATATCCAAATCAAGCCGACGGCTCTCAAGGAACTACACTGGACTATGTGCAAACTGGAAACTGCAGATTCTGAGGCTGCATTTATTATAGCTGGGGACTTTAATAAGGCAAATCTGAGAAAAACGCTACCGAAGTTCTATCAACACATTGCCTGCAGTACTCATGCTTCAAATACTCTCAACCGTTGTTACTCTCCCTTCGGCAAATCAGATAATGAAACCATTTTGCTCCTCCCTTCCTATAGGCAGAAACTCAAACAGGAAGTACCCATGCTCAGGTCTATTCTGGTCTGACCAATCAGAATCCATGCTTCAAGACTGTTTTGATCAAGCGGACTAGGACATGTTCCGGGTTGCCTCTGAGAATAACATTGACGTATACACTGACACGGTGACTGAGTTCATCAGGAAGTGTATAGGGGATGTTGTTCCCACTGTGATGAATAAAACCTATCCAAACCAAAAAACGTGGAAAGAAGGCAGCATTCACGCTAAACTGAAAGTGCGAACCACCGCATTTATCCACGGCAAGGTGGCTGGGAATATGATCAAATACAAACATTCCAGTTATGCCCTCTGTAAGGAGAACAAACGGGCATAATGTCAGTAAAGAGACAGAGTGGAGTCGCAATTCAATGGCTCAGACACGAGACGTATGTGACAGAGACTCCAGACAATAACGGATTATAAAGGGAAAACCAGCCACGTCGCAGACCCCAACGTCTAGCTCCCGGACAAGCTAAACACCTTCTTTTCCCACTTTGAGGATAACACAGTGCCGCTGACACGGGCCTCTCCCAAGGACTATGAACTCTCGTTCTCCGTGGCCGACATGAGTAAGACATTTAAGCGTGTCACCCTGTAGCACTCACTTCTGTCATCATGAAGTGCTTTGAGAGGCTAGTTAAGGATCATATCACCTCCACCATACTGCCCCAATAGATCCACGGATGATGCAATCGCCATCGCACTGCACACTGCTCTATCCCATTTGGACAATAGGAAAACATATGCAAGAATACAGTTTATTTGAATACAGCTCAGCCTTCAACACCCTAGTATCCTTGAAGCTCATCATAAAGCTGAGGCCCTGGGTCTGAACCCAACCCTGTGCAACTGGGTCCTGGACTTCCTGATGGGCCACCCCCAGGTGGTGAAGGTAGGAAACAACACCTCCACTACGCTGTTCCTCAACACAGGGGCCCCACAAGGGTGCATGCTCAACCCCCTCCTGTACTCCCTGTTCACCCATGACTGCATGGCCAGGCACCCTCCAACTCAATCATCAAGTTTGCAGATGACACTACTAGTAGGCCTGATTACCAACAATGACGAGACAGCCTACAGGGAGGAGGTGAGGGCCCTGGCGGAGTGGTGCCAGGAAAATAACCTCTCCCTCAACGTCAACAATACGAAGGGGCTGATCGTGGACATCAAGAGACAGCAGAGGGAGCACGCCTCCATCTACATTGACAGGGCAGCAGATGTACACATCACTGACAATCTGAAATGGTCCCCCCACACATAAATTTGGCTTGGCACATAAGACCCTCACAAACTTTTACAGATGCACCATTGAGAGCATCCTTTCAGGCTGTATCACCACCTGGTACGGCAACTGCAACGTCCGCAACCGCAGGGCTCTCCAGAGGGGGGTGCGGTCAGCCCAACGCATCACTGTCATCAAAGCAAAGGGTGGCTACTTTGAAGAATCTCAAATATAAAATATATTTTGATTTCGTTAACACTTTTTGGGTTACTACATGATTCCATATGTGTTATTTCATAGAGGTGATGTCTTCACTATTATTCTACAATGTAGAAAATAGTTTAAAAAAAGAAAAACCCTTGAATGAGTAGGTGTGTCCAAATTTTTTACTGTTACTGTATATTTGTTTTGTTATACTCTGGACTCCGACATTGCTCGTCCTAATATTTCCATTTTTCTTAAATCCGTTTTACTTTTAGATTTGTGTGTATTGTTATGAATTGTTAGATACTACTGCACTGTTGTAACTAGGAACACAAGCATTTCGCTACACCCACAATAACATCTGCTAAATATGTGTATGCCACCAATAATATTTGATTTGTTGCCAAACACATTATATTCTACTCATTAATGAGGAAGAGAGGAGATGGGAGGAGAGGGGAGGAGGGGCGGAAGAAAGGAGAGGGGAGGAAGAGAGGAAGAGAGGAGAGGGGAGGAGGGGCAGAAGAGAGGAGAGGGGAGGAAGAGAGGAGAGGGGAGGAGGGGCAGAAGAGAGGAGAGGGGAGGAAGAGAGGAGAGGGGAGGAGGGGCAGAAGAGAGGAGAGGGGAGGAAGAGAGGAGAGGGGAAGAGGGGCAGAAGAGAGGAGAGGGGAAGAAGAAATGAGAGGGGAGGAGGGGCGGAAAAGAGGAGAGGGGAAGAGGGGCAGAAGAGAGGAGAGGGGAAGAAGAAAGGAGAGGGGAGGAGGGGCGGAAAAGAGGAGAGAGAGTGAGAGTGAGAGGTTTGAGAAAATGAGGTATAATATGTTATTAGTTTAATATTTTATAGCCAAAATAATATACTGATACACAGTGTATAATGTAGTGAGGCATAATGCTATGAACCAGTAAACTCCCCATAGGCTTGTTAGTCCTAGTGTTGTCATCTCAGCTTTATAACATCACAGCTCAATCTTTATATTCACTCATTAATGAGGAAGGGGGAGAGGGGAGAGAGAGGAGGAGAGCAGAGAGGAGAGGGAGAGGGAGGAAGAAAAGAGAGGGGAGGAGAGTGAGAGGAGAGGAGGGGGAAGAAGGGAGAGGATAGGTGGGGAGAGGGGAGAGAAGAGGGAAGAGAGGAGAGGGAGAAGAGAGGGGAGAGAGGAGAGAGGGGAAGAGGCGACGGGTAGAGAAGGGGAGAGAAGAAGGGGTTGAGAGGATAGGGGAGAGGATAGGTGGGGAGAGGGGAGAGAAGAGGGAGGAGAGAGGGGAAGAGGGGCAGGTAGAGAAGGGGAGAGAAGAAGGGGTTGAGAGGATAGGGGAGAGGATAGGTGGGGAGAGGGGAGAGAAGAGGGAAGAGAGGAGAGGGAGGAGAGAGGAGAGAGGGGAAGAGGGGCGGGTAGAGAAGGGGAGAGGGAAGAGAGGAGAGGGTGGTGAGGGTGAGAGGGTTGGAGTATAACTCATTGTTTTCATAGATGAGCTCTGTTTCATGCTGATACACTAGTGAATAGTATGAGGGAGAATGTTTTAAACCGATATACTCATCAGCCTAATTTGTACTCTAGCTAACTATCCTAACTGCGTTGTGAGTTGGTTGTAATGGGCTTTGCTTGTCTATCCACACTTTTTAATTTCGGCATTCCTTCTGGTTTTCTAGTGTTTACGCACTTGCACGTAAACGCGCGCGCGCGCGTGTGTGTGTGTGTGTGTGTGTGTGTGTGTGTGTGTGTGTGTGTGTGTGTGTGTGTGTGTGTGTGACAGAGAGTCTGGTCACAGATTTATGATGTGTTCAGTGGAGTGTTCTTCACCAGATAGAGCGTATGGTATTCTATATTAAAGATGCCCCCTGGGATCTTAAGCACAACAAATTCGTAACATATCACATAAAATGGATGAAACAGTACATGACGTAGTCAAATCAAATCAAATCAAATGTATTTATATAGCCCTTCGTACATCAGCTGATATCTCAAAGTGCTGTACAGAAACCCAGCCTAAAACCCCAAACAGCAAGCAATGCAGGTGTAGAAGCACGGTGGCTAGGAAAAACTCCCTAGAAAGGCCAAAACCTAGGAAGAAACCTAGAGAGGAACCAGGCTATGTGGGGTGGCCAGTCCTCTTCTGGCTGTGCCGGGTGGAGATTATAACAGAACATGGACAAGATGTTCAAATGTTCATAAATGACCAGCATGGTCCAATAATAATAAGGCAGAACAGTTGAAACTGGAGCAGCAGCACGGCCAGGTGGACTGGGGACAGCAAGGAGTCATCATGTCAGGTAGTCCTGAGGCATGGTCCTAGGGCTCAGGTCCTCCGAGAGAGAAAGAAAGAAAGAAAGAGAGAATTAGAGAGAGCACACTTAAATTCACACAGGACACCGAATAGGACAGGAGAAGTACTCCAGATATAACAAACTGACCCTTGCCCCCCGACACATAAACTACTGCAGCATAAATACAGGAGGCTGAGACAGGAGGGGTCAGGAGACACTGTGGCCCCATCCGAGGACACCCCCGGACAGGGCCAAACAGGAAGGATATAACCCCACCCACTTTGCCAAAGCACAGCCCCCACACCACTAGAGGGATATCTTCAACCACCAACTTACCATCTTGAGACAAGGCTGAGTATAGCCCAAAAATATCTCCGCCACAGCACAACCCAAGTGGGGGGGAGGGGGGGGGGGGGGGGGGGGGCGCCAACCCAGACAGGATGACCACATCAGTGACTCAACCCACTCAGGAGACGCACCCCTCCCAGGGACGGTATGAGAGAGCCCCAGTAAGCCAGTGACTCAGCCCCTGTAATAGGGTTAGAGGCAGAGAATCCATAGTCAAACGTAGGTCACCTAAAATGGGACCACCTTTGGGTTGTGAGCATCACTTTCAAAACGACATGCTGAAGACTGCTTCTGTAATATATGAATTTGACTATGCCTCTTGATAGTTTCACATCTTTTGTCTTCCCTTGTGAAAATCTTAGTTTGACTGTATACATTTGTGCTGTATGTCTTTGTATGGCTGCGTTTTTCCCTCTACTTTTTCCATAAATGAGATCACAGCAGTATATGCTTTTCTCTTAGTACATGCTCCTTTGAGTATGAATGTGTGTATGTTAATGAGTTAATGTGTGTATCACACACACTCTCCTAAGATCTACTTCTAATGTACATACTCCAGTGTTACGGTACAAAAGTAGGATCTTAATTTGATCACTCTTTTGTTGCTGAGAAGCTTTGTGATTTACATAAATTCACTGAAAACCTGCACTAATGCACAGTTATATTACAAGTATTGCACTTTTGATGTAGCCTCATTTTGACCAGCTAATAGCCTAACCACCAATCAAGCAACAATATGGACTAAACACTCAAATCCTGTAGCTGCAGGATTATTTTGCTGCAACAATACAGGTCAAATTAAGATCCTACATCTGTAACAGCCTCTTGACGTTAGATTCCATATGTTATAGCGGTGGGGGGCTGGGAGGCTCAGGGTGGGAAAAGAAACAGGATCTAATGAGCAGTGCAGATCACTGCATACATTTCCAGCCGTTGTCTCAGGCATTAGCTCTGGCCCTAAGTTAAATATTTGTCTTGACTCCAAAATTACCGGAGCCTGTGAGAAGTTTTCTTGAACAGGAAAACCCTTTCCCTCATACTGAAGTCTGACTGAACGTAATGGATGCGTCCCAAATGGCACCCTATTCCCTATGTAGTGCACAACTTTTGACCTGGCTCTGGCTAAAAGTAGTGCACTATGATATAGAGATTAGAGTGCCGTTTGGACACAGCCGCAATCCTTTGGCCTTTTGTCTAGAGAGGATGGTTGTAATGCCAATACGGTTTAACCCCACTGCAGCACGTCATTGTAGAAATAGTTGTTTGTCTGTGGAGCTGAGAGATAAAGTGAGAGGGGAGAGTTAGAGGGGGATATTTGAGAGAGGGGACCCTAACCCTACATCTTGGGTCATCATCATCATCATCATCATCATCATCATGATTTCAGGCTCCAATAATAATAATGTAAAATAATATGTTGCAGCTTCGATTGAGCCCTGTCTGTCCCAGATCAGTGTGTATTGGTGAGGAACAACACAACCCTCCCACTCAGACATATGGTAGCTGACAAACTGACAGAGCATCATCTCTAGGGGAGCCTCAGTCAAACCAAACCACAGTCCTCCCTATGAATGTGACTGTGACTGACTCACACAAGTCCATAGGGGATGGGATGGCTGTTGGCCAACTTCTCTCCTCTCTCTGATTCTGTTCTACAGTATGTGTTATGCTATGCTTTCTACTCCCCTTCCCTCTCTCCTTTCCTCTTTCTCCTTCCTTCCCTCTCACTGCTTCCCTCTCTCCTTTCCTCTTTCTCCTTCCCTCTTTCTCCTTCCCTCTCACTCCTTCCCTCTCTCCTTTTCTCTTTCACCTTCCCTCTCACTCCTTCCCTCTCTCATTTCCTCTTTCTCCTTCCCTCTCTCCTTTCCTCTTTCTCCTTCCCTCTCACTCCTTCCCTCTCCCCTTTCCTCTTTCTCCTTCCCTCTTTCTCCTTCCCTCTCACTCCTTCCCTCTCTCCTTTTCTCTTTCACCTTCCCTCTCACTCCTTCCCTCTCTCATTTCCTCTTTCTCCTTCCCTCTCTCCTTTCCTCTTTCTCCTTCCCTCTCACTCCTCCCCTCTCCCCTTTCCTCTCTCCTTTCCTCTATCTCCTTCCCTCTCTCTTCTTCCCTCTCTCCTTCCCCCTCTCCTTTCCTCTCTCTCTCTCTCCTTCCATCTCTCCATTCCTCTCTCTCCTTCCCTCTATCTCATTCCCTCTCTCTTTTCCTCTCTTTCCTTTGCTTTCCTCTCTCTGCTTCCCTCTCTCCTTTCCTCTCTCCTTTCCTCTATCCTTCCCTCTCTCCTTTCCCCATCTTTCCTTCCCTCTCTCATTTCCTCTCTCTCCATCTCCTTCCCTCTCTTGCTTTTCCTCTCTCCCCTTCCCTCTCTCCTTTCCTCTCTCTATCCTTCCCTATCTCCTTTCATCTCTCTCCTTCCCGCTCTCCTTTCCTCTCTCACGTTTCCTCTCTCTCTCTCCTTCCCTCTCTCATTCCTTCTCTCCTTTCCTCTCGCTCTCTCCTTCCTCTCTCTCCTTCTCTCTCTTCATTTACTCTCTCTCCTTTCCTCTCTCTCCTTCTCTCTCTCCTTCCCTCTCTCCTTTCCTCCTCTTTCCTTCCCTCTCTCATTTCCTCTCTCTCCATCTCCTTCCCTCTCTCGCTTTTCCTCTCTCCCCTTCCCTCTCTCCTTTCCTCTCTCTCCTTTCCTCTCTCTATCCTTCCCTATCTCCTTTCATCTCTCTCCTTCTCTCTCTCCATTTCCTTTATCTCCTTCCCGCTCTCCTTTCATCTCTTTCCTTCTCTCTCTCCATTTCCTCTCTCTCATTTCCTTTATCTCCTTCACGTTTCCTCTATCTCTCTCCTTCCCTCTCTCATTCCTTCTCTCCTTTCCTCTCGCTCACTCCTTCCCTCTCTCTTTCCCTCTCTCCTTTCCTCTCTCTCCTTCTCTCTCTCCATTTGCTCTCTCTCCTTTCCTCTCTCTCCTTCTCTCTCTCCTTCCCTCTCTCCTTTCCTGTCTCTCTCCTTTCCTGTCTCTCTCCTTCCTCTCCTTCCCTCTCTCATTTCCTCTCTCCTTCCATCTCTTTCCTTGTTCACTCTCCTTTCCTCTCTCTCTTTTCATCTATCTCCTTCCCACTCTCCTTCCCTCTCTCCTTTCCTCTCTCTCTCTCTTTCCCGCTCTCCTTTCTTCTCTCTCCTTCCCTCTCTCCTTTCCTCTCTCTCCTTCTTCTCTCTCCTTCCCCCTACCCTTTCCTATCTCTCCTTTCCTCTCTCCTTCCCTCTTCTGCCTCCTTTCTATCCTCCATTTATTTCCTTGGATTGAGTCATCTTCTCTCCTCTTTTTTCTCTCCTCCTCTCTCCTCTTTTCCTTCTCTTCGTGTCCTGGCATTCAGCCTGACTTCTACCTGTGGAATAAATCACACCTAAACAACCAACCGTGGTGAACTGTATCTTCCCAGCTTGCCCGCCACCCAGCCCCATTCCTCATGCCTGTCCAATATCCTGTGCAGTTATTTTTGTTTACATTTAGCGTACTCTCTAAGCATTAAGAAGGCGTGGATCAGGGGCCTGACTATAAATCGATGGAGGAGGAGAGGTTCGGAGAGGCAGGAGGAGAGGCTGGTGAGGCAGGGTAGATAGGTTGGAGTGGCTAGAGGGGTAGGAGAGTCCGGCGCTGGGGAATATGGCTACCAGACGTCCACTGAAGTGACTGCAGTCCAGACCTTATCCACAGACATAGCCTCAGGCTTTGAGAAACAAAAAGGGATACTCTCCCCTCCTCCCCTATCCTCTCCCCTCCTCCCCTTTCCTCTCCTATCTCCCCTCTTCACCTCTCCTCTTCTCTCCCCTCCTCCCCCTTCTCCACTCCTCTCCTATCCCCTCCTCCCCACTCCTCTCCTCTCCCCTCCTCCCCCTTCTCCTCTCCTCTCCTATCTCACCTCTCCTCTCCCCTCCTCCCCACTCCTGTCCTCTCCTCTCCCCTCATCCCCTCTCCTCTCTCCTCCTCCCCACTCCTGTCCTCTCCCCTCCTCCCCACTCCTCTCCTTTCCCCTCCTCCCCTCTCCTCTCCCCTTCTCCCCTCTCCTCTCCCCTCCTCCCCACTCCTGTCCTCTCCCCTCCTCCCCTCTCCTCCCCTCTCCCCTCCTCCCCTCTCCCCTCCTCCCCTCTCCCCTCCCCTCCTCCCCACTCCTCTCCTTTCCCCTCCTCTCCTCTCCTCTCCCCTTCTCCCCTCTCCTCTCCCCTTCTCCCCTCTCCCCTTCTCCCCTCCTCCCCACTCCTGTCCTCTCCTTTTTTTTTTTTTTTTTTTTTTTTTTTTTTTTTTTTTTTTTTTTTTTTACCTTTATTTAACCAGGCAAGTCAGTTAAGAACAAATTCTTATTTTCAATGACGGCCTGGGAACAGTGGGTTAACTGCCTGTTCAGGGGCAGAACGACAGATTTGTACCTTGTCAGCTCGGGGGTTTGAACTCGCAACCTTCCGGTTACTAGTCCAACGCTCTAACCACTAGGCTACCCTGTCGCCCCTCTCCCCTCCTCCCCTCTCCTCCCCCCTCCTCCCCACTCCTGTCGTCTCCCCTCCTCCCCTCTACCCTCCCCTCCTCCCCACTCCTCTCCTCTCCCCTCCTCCCCTCTCCCCTCCCCTCCTCCCCACTCCTTTCCTCTCCCCTCCTCCCCACTCCTGTCCTCTCCCCTCCTCCCCTCTCCCCTCCCCTCCCCTCCTCCCCTCCTCCCCACTCCTGTCCTCTCCCCTCCTCCCCTCTCTTCTCCCCTCCACCCCTCCTTTCTCCCCTCCCCTCCTCCCTTCTCCCCTCCCCTCCTCCCCACTCCTCTCCCCTCCTCCCTTCTCCCCTCCCCTCCTCCCCACGCCTCTCCTATTCCCTCCTCCCCACTCCTGTCCTCTCCCCTTCTCCCCTCCCCTCCTCCCCACTCATCTCCTCTCCCCTCCTCCCCTCTCCCCTCCCCTCCTCCCCACTCCTCTCCCCTCCTCCCCTCTCCCCTCCCCTCCTCCCCACTCCTCTCCTCTCCCCTCCTCCCCACTCCTGTCCTCTCCCCTCCTCCCCTCTCCTCTCCCCTCCTCCCCTCTCCTCTCCTCAGTGTGGCTGTAGGACAGTTCATAGGCTACATTCTTCTGGTTAGAAAGAGATTCATTTGTACCAAGACTAAACTCCCAAAACATTCCTAAAATGAACAGTTTATTTAGTCAATGGGCTATTTTCATTGTTATCAGCAATTAGGCAAATCCCCCGAGTCCTTCTCAATGTGGTCGAGTTTAAAAGCAGGGTTTTTCTTCTGTTTGTGTGCATTACAAAGTTTTATGCAAACACAAAGCTAGGACTCCCTTTGGGCAGATAAGGTAGTTCTGTTTCCTGTTAACGAGAGACACTGCTACAGTAAGGCAGTGAGAGCTGGCCTGACCGTAACCCACATGGTTCTGTAACGCAAAGCCAATCCTACTACGACAAGAGCAGATTTCTGTCAAATTGTAAAATGTCAGCAGTGAGCAGGCATTTGAAACAAGATTATATAATTAATGAAATTAACCAAATTATTGTACATCTTCCTGATTGGTTATGTAACTAGAGATCCCTGGGAAATGTTTTCAGAGTCTTGACCCTCAGTTACTTCCTGTCAGACTCAACAAATTGCCCACGCAAGTCAGAGAGAGACAGCTTCCCCTCCCTACCCCATGGCAGGAGACAGAGCTCCAGGATGTCAGGAGACAGAGAGAGACAGAGAGACAGAGAGATACAGAGAGATACAGAGAGACAGAGAGAGACAGAGAGACAGAGAGACAGAGAGATACAGAGAGACAGAGAGATACAGAGCTCCAGGATGTCAGGAGACAGAGAGAGACAGAGAGAGACAGAGAGACAGAGAGAGACAGAGAGAGAGACAGAGAGAGAGACACAGAGAGACAGAGCGACAGAGAGATACAGAGAGACAGAGAGAGACAAGCTTCCCCTCCCTACCCCATGGCAGGAGACAGAGAGAGACAGAGAGACAGAGAGATACAGAGAGACAGAGAGAGACAGCTTCCCCTCCATACCCCATGGCAGGAGACAGAGCTCCAGGATGTCAGGAGACAGAGAGAGACAGAGAGACAGAGAGAGACAGCTTCTCCTCCCTACCCCATGGCAGGAGACAGAGCTCCAGGATGTCAGGTTAGCAATGTACCGTTAACAATATTGTGTAGAGTACTGTATGGTGAAAAGATGGCCCATTTGTTGAGCTCATTATTTACTGAGGCTAAATGCTTTAGTCAGGGTCACAGGTTACAGTATCATCTTGATATGATAATGAGCTACAGGATACAGCCCCACTCCTCTCCCAGTGTGGGTCTACTGGCCATTGGTTTGACTTCTGGCTTTAGTGATAGCGGAGGCTGTTTTGTCTCCCGTCTACACAAAGTGAATGAAACGTAGAAGGAGAGAGAGAGAGAGATACACAAAGATACAGAGAGAAAGAGAGAGAGAGAGACAGAGAGACAGAGAGAGAGAGACAGAGAGAGAGAGACAGAGATACAGAGAGAGACAGAGAGAGATAGAGAGAGACAGAGAGAGACAGAGAGACAGAGAGACAGAGAGAGAGAGACAGAGAGACAGAGAGTCAGAGAGAGACAGAGAGACAGAGAGACAGAGAGAGAGAGACAGAGAGGCAGAGCAGAGGTCAGGATCAGAGCTCCTGCATTTTTCAGCATTTTCTTTAAAAAAGATAGGTTAGGAGTTAGATAAACTTGGATTTTTTGTCAGGAACACATACTGGATTCTACCCTCTTCAACATAACCCCTACTTCAAATCAAAACTTAAAACCTACAACCTCATTTTGGACGGAATTACGGAATCACCTGGAAAGTTCACAACAACTAAGGATTTTTTACCCTATACAGCAAATTCTCTGGAAAACAACAGAAACCTGAAAACACCATCCAACCTGTAACTGAGTGAGTAATGTTTAGTCTGAAACAATATTTTATTTCCAAAAGCCAAGAAGAAAAATACACAACATTACTTTATAAGGACTGAATTCTAACATAATTCTGCCAAGCTTGATACAGCTTCAACTAGCACTGACGTGTCAAGTGAGAGGTGTCAAAGCCCATTAGCCCAACAATGGCAGGAGAGTCACACAGTCTACCCCAACCAAATGGAGAGGCCTTAGAAGCTCCCTCCCGCTGTTCAGAGGTAATTAAAATACAGTACCCTTTGCATGTAAAGAATGATAAGGCAAGAAAAGACCACAAGAAGAAGCTCCTTATGGAAAATCAAGAGACACTTTTTGCTGACTATTACAAAAATGGGAACATCAGCAACCTCATCTTCCACACAAACCATCCCCTGGCATGGCACAGTGCTATATTAGCACACTACCCCTTTGTTACGAGAGGGGGGATTAACGAGGGGTGGAAACTCAGAATACTTGATAACGAGGACTCTGAGTTAAGTAATATAAATATCTATAAATCCGGATCAGTAATGGTACAGAATAACCACAAACAGTTTCAGCTGGACTTTCACCTAATCAAAGAATTAGCCCAGCAGGAGAAGCTCTGCCTTGATAATGATACCCCCACACAGAGCGGGTCAGACCAGACCTCTTCATTATGTAACCCCACAGATGAGCAACCCCCAGTGGAGAGTCAACCTCCCAGCACAGATTACCACTCCCTCATTGAAATGAAGGACAAATTCACCCAGCTGGAGGTAAGACAGGTGGAGCTGGAACAGCACTTCAGTCAGCGCAGACCCAGACAACAGTCCAGCACAACAACAGCCCCTTAACCAGACCCGGAGAGCTGGAGGTGGACAGAGACATATCTGCACTTTGGACAGTGGTGAGACAAATACAACAGGAGAAAGAGGAGCAGAACAGAGCACTAGAGGAGAGTATCAGACTGCTGGTGGAGGAGAGGTTGAGGGGGATGGAGGAGAAGTTGATGGGGACGGCGTGTGACAGAGAACAACCCACTAGAGAGGTGGCCACCCCCACAGAGAAGCCAGCAGAACAGCCCACTTCAGCACCCAACAAAAGTCTCGACACCACAGCAGAACAGTCCACACCAGACCCTGAACATAGAGTCGACACCACAGCAGAACAGTCCACACCAGACCCTGACCATAGAGTCGAAATCACAGCAGAACAGACAAATGAAGAACCCCAAGCCCAGAGGCTCTCACCCCCTCTGAGCACCCCCCCTGTCAGCCACCCTGATAGCCCTTTTGACAACCCCCCCACACCCACTGAGGACAAACACAAGACACAGATTGTACTACTTATGGACTCAAATGGGAAATATATAGAAGAAAAAAAACTTTTTCCCAAACACAGTGTGTCTAAACTCTGGTGTCCAAACACCCAGCGTGCCCTCGACCTTCTGTCTGAGGCCAAACTAGGCTCACCCAGCCACATAATAATACACACAGGCACAAACGACCTGAGAGCACTGCAGGAAAGAGTGGCCACAGCACTGAAGAGAGTGATTGAAAAGGCTTCTTCTACTTTCCCCAACGCACAAGTGGTTATCTCCACCCTGCTACCACGAAAAGACTTCCACCCTGCCACAATACAGCGGGTAAATGCAAGTATTTCCCGTGACTGTGCCTCAAAACCAAACGTTTTCCTGGCCCACCACTCCACCCTGGACTTGAACAGCCTCTATGACCAGGTCCACCTCTACAAGGCAGCAGTGCCCACCTTTGCCCGAACTCTAAAGGACATCGCTCTCAAACGTATCCCCAACACTTCACACAGGAGCAACAGATCAATAGACACCCCATCCAGACCAGCGAGACACCCTCCCAGATCTGCAGGACCCCCCCCCTGGACCTACACATAGAGGACCCACGCCAAGAGGAATTACATCCAGACCACAGTACACCCAGACACATCCACACCCCCACCCCAACCAATCAACACCCCCCCACGTCAACCATGCCCACACCCCATTTAGGCCCACCCAGGTCAGACCTATGCCACTCCTGCCCACCCCATGCACCCCACCCCCGCAAAGAGGGCCTCAACATGGAAGCCACACATACGCCCAGGTAGTGAGCGGGCAAACAGTCCCAACCCCCACTCTCACACTCGCCGAAGCCAATGGCATGTACCAGATGCTCAGCAGGCTCTGCTCACACTTACTGGCCTGAGGCCAAACCACGACCAACAACATTGGACACTCTATGGAACAAAAAGCCTTCACTATATTATCATGGAATATCCAAGGCCTGAGGTCATCTGCCTTTGGCCTAAAGAGCAGAAACCCGGACTTCACCAAAGAAATCGGTAATACAGACATTGTCATCCTGCAAGAAACCTGGTATAGAGGAGACGGACCCACTGGTTGCCCTCTAGGTTACAGAGAGCTGGTAGTCCCATCCACCAAACTACCAGGTGTGAAACAGGGAAGGGACTCAGGGGGTATGCTAATTTGGTATAGAGCAGACCTAACTCACTCCATTAAATTAATCAAAACAGGAACATTTTACATTTGGCTAGAAATTCAAAAGGAAATTATCCTAACAGAGAAAAATGTCCTCCTGTGTGCTACCTATATCCCCCCACTAGAATCCCCATATTTTAATGAAGACAGCTTCTCCATCCTGGAGGGGGAAATCAATCATTTCCAGGCCCAGGGACATGTACTAGTCTGTGGCGACCTAAATGCCAGAACCGGACAAGAACCTGACACCCTAAGCACACAGGGGGACAAACACCTGCCTGGAGGTGACAGCATTCCCTCCCACATATGCCCCCCTAGGCACAACTATGACAACATAACCAACAAAAACGGGTCACAACTCCTGCAGCTCTGTCGCACGCTGGGTATGTACATAGTCAACGGTAGGCTTCGAGGGGACTCCTATGGTAGGTACACCTATAGCTCATCTCTTGGCAGTAGTACTGTAGACTACTTTATCACCGACCTCAACCCAGAGTCTCTCAGAGCGTTCACAGTCAGCCCACTGACACCCCTATCAGACCACAGCAAAATCACAGTCTACTTAAACAGAGCAATAATCAATCATGAGGCATCAAAGCCAAAGGAACTGAGTAACATTAAGAAATGCTATAGATGGAAGGAATGCAGTTTGGAAACCTACCAAAAAACAATTAGGCAACAACAAATTCAATCCCTTTTAGACAATTTCCTGGGTAAAACGTTCCGCTGTAATAGTGAAGGTGTAAACTTGGCAGTAGAAAATCTTAACAGTATATTTGACCTCTCAGCTTCCCTATCAAATCTAAAAATCTCAAATAGAAAACCGAAGAAAATTAACAATAATGACAAATGGTTTGATGAAGAATGCAAAAATCTAAGAAAGAAATTGAGAAACCTGTCCAACCAAAAACATAGAGACCCGGAAAACCTGAGTCTACGCCTTCACTATGGTGAATCACTAAAACAATACAGAAATACACTACGGAAAAAGAAGGAACAGCATGTCAGAAATCAGCTCAATGCAATTGAAGAATCCATAGACTCTAACCACTTCTGGGAAAATTGGAAAACACTAAACAAACAACAACAAGAAGAATTATCTATCCAAAATGGAGATGTATGGGTAAACCACTTCTCCAATCTCTTTGGCTCTATAACAAAGAATAAAGAGCAAAAACATATACATGATCAAATACAGATCTTAGAATCATCTATTAAAGACTACCAGAACCCACTGGATTATCCAATTACATTGAATGAGTTACAGGACAAAATAAAAACCCTCCAACCCAAAAAGGCCTGTGGTGTTGATGGTATCCTCAATGAAATGATCAAATATACAGACAACAAATTCCAATTGGCTATACTAAAACTCTTTAACATCATACTTAGCTCTGGCATCTTCCCCAATATTTGGAACCAAGGACTGATCACCCCAATCCACAAAAGTGGAGACAAATTTGACCCCAATAACTACCGTGGAATATGTGTCAACAGTAACCTTGGGAAAATCCTCTGCATTATTATTAACAGCAGACTCGTACATTTCCTCAATGAAAACAATGTACTGAGCAAATGTCAAATTGGCTTTTTACCAAATTACCGTACAACAGACCATGTATTCACCCTGCACACCCTAATTGACAACCAAACAAACCAAAACAAAGGCAAAGTCTTCTCATGCTTTGTTGATTTCAAAAAAGCCTTCGACTCAATCTGGCATGAGGGTCTGCTATACAAACTGATGGAAAGTGGTGTTGGGGGTAAAACATACGACATTATAAAATCCATGTACACAAACAACAAGTGTGCGGTTAAAATTGGCAAAAAACACACACATTTCTTCACACAGGGTCGTGGGGTTAGACAGGGATGCAGTTTAAGCCCCACCCTCTTCAACATATATATCAACGAATTGGCGCGGGCACTAGAAAAGTCTGCAGCACCCGGCCTCCCCCTGCTAGAATCCGAAGTCAAATGTCTGCTGTTTGCCGATGATCTGGTGCTTCTGTCACCAACCAAGGAGGGCCTACAGCAGCACCTAGATCTTATGCACAGATTCTGTCAGACCTGGGCCCTGACAGTAAATCTCAGTAAGACCAAAATAATGGTGTTCCAAAAAAGGTCCAGTCACCAGGACCACAAATACAAATTCAATCTAGACACTGTTGCCCTAGAGCACACAAAAAACTATACATACCTTGGCCTAAACATCAGCGCCACAGGTAACTTCCACAAAGCTGTGAACGATCTGAGAGACAAGGCAAGAAGGGCATTCTATGCCATCAAAAGAAACATAAATTTCAACATACCAATTAGGATTTGGCTAAAAATACTTGAATCAGTCATAGAGCCCATTGCCCTTTATGGTTGTGAGGTCTGGGGTCCGCTCACCAACCAAGACTTCACAAAATGGGACAAACACCAAATTGAGACTCTGCACGCAGAATTCTGCAAAAATATCCTCCGTGTACAACGTAGAACACCAAATAATGCATGCAGAGCAGAATTAGGCCGATACCCACTAATTATCAAAATCCAGAAAAGAGCCGTTAAATTCTACAACCACCTAAAAGGAAGTGATTCACAAACCTTCCATAACAAAGCCATCACCTACAGAGAGATGAACCTGGAGAAGAGTCCCCTAAGCAAGCTGGTCCTGGGGCTCTGTTCACAAACACAAACACACCCTACAGAGCCCCAGGACAACAGCACAATTAGACCCAACCAAATCATGAGAAAACAAAAAGATAATTACTTGACACATTGGAAAGAATTAACAAAAAAACAGAGCAAACTAGAATGCTATTTGGCCCTAAACAGAGAGTACACAGCGGCAGAATACCTGACCACTGTGACTGACCCAAAATTAAGGAAAGCTTTGACTATGTACAGACTCAGTGAGCATAGCCTTGCTATTGAGAAAGGCCGCCGTAGGCAGACATGGCTCTCAAGAGAAGACAGGCTATGTGCTCACTGCCCACAAAATGAGGTGGAAACTGAGCTGCACTTCCTAACCTCCTGCCCAATGTATGACCATATTAGAGAGACATATTTCCCTCAGATTACACAGATCCACAAAGAATTCGAAAACAAATCCAAATTTGAAAAACTCCCATATCTACTGGGTGAAATTCCACAGTGTGCCATCACAGCAGCAAGATTTGTGACCTGTTGCCACGAGAAAAGGGCAACCAGTGAAGAACACACACCATTGTAAATACAACCCATATTTATGCTTATTTATTTTATCTTGTGTCCTTTAACCATTTGTACATTGTTAAAACACTGTATATATATATATAATATGACATTTGTAATGTCTTTACTGTTTTGAAACCTCTGTATGTGTAATGTTTACTGTTAATTTTTGTTGTTTTTCACTTTATATTTTCACTTTGTATGTTGTCTACCTCACTTGCTTTGGCAATGTTAACACATGTTTCCCATGCCAATAAAGCCCTTGAATTGAATTGAATTGAATTGAATTGAATTGAGAGACAGAGAAAGACAGAGAGACAAAGAGACAGAGAGACAGAGAGAGAGACAGAGAGAGACAGAGAGAGACAGAGAGACAAAGAGACAGAGAGACATGGAAAGACAGAGAGAGACAGAGAGACACAGAGAGGCACAGAGAGACAGAGAGACAGAGAGAGACAGAGAGAGAGAGAGAGACAGAGAGACAGAGAGACACAGAGAGACAGAGAGAGACAGAGAGACAAAGAGACAGAGAGACAGAGAGAGACAGAGAGAGAGAGAGAGACAGAGAGAGACAGAGAGACAGAGAGAGACAGAGAGAGAGATACAGAGAGACAGAGAGAGACAGAGAGACACAGAGAGACAGAGAGACAGAGAGACAGAGAGACAAAGAGACAGAGAGACACAGAAAGACAGAGAGAGACAGAGAGACAGAGACACAGAGAGACACATAGAGACAAAGAGAGACAGAGAGACAGAGAGACAGAGAGAGAGAGAGAGACAGAGAGACAGAGAGACAGAGAGACACAGAGAGACAGAGAGAGACAGAGAGACAAAGAGACAGAGAGACAGAGAGAGACAGAGACATAGATTTTTTTTCCCATGCCAATAAAGCCCTTAAATTGAATTGAATTGAGAGGCAGACATAGAGAGAGAGAGGCCTACAGTATGTGTATAAGGTAATGAGGGAACAAAATGTGTGAAAATAGAGAGAAAAAGACAATGACGTGTGTATAAGACAAAAAGGATTGTAAAGAACAGAGAAAAAATCCTCCCTGCTCTCTCTGTTTCCTGTCATAACTGTTTTGTTCCATTTTAATAAGAGGGCTTTGCTCTTTCTCCATTCATCTTCTCTGGCTGCTCCTCTCTGACCCTGCTCCCTGCTCTCTGCTCTCTGACCCTGCTCCCTGACCCTGCTCCCTGCTCTCTGACCCTGCTCCCTGCTCTCTGACCCTGCTCCCTGCTCTCTGACCCTGCTCCCTGACCCTGCTCCCTGCTCTCTGAACCTGCTCCCTGCTCTCTGACCCTGACCCTGCTCCCTGACCCTGCTCCCTGCTCCCTGCTCTCTGACCCTGCTCACTGACCCTGCTCCCTGCCCCCTGCCCCCTGCCCCCTGACCCTGCTCCCTGCTCCCTGACCCTGCTCCTTGCCTCCCTTCTCCCTGCCTCCCTGCCTCACTTCCTTACTGCTCCCTGCCTCACTGCTCACTGCCTCACTGCTCCCTGACCCTGCCCCCTGCCTCCCTGCCTCCCTGCCTTCCTGCCTCACTGCTCCCTGACCCTGCTCCCTGCCTCACAGCCTTACTTCTCCCTGCCTCACTGCTCCCTGCCTCACTGCCTCACTGCTCCCTGACCGTGCTCCCTGCCTCCCTGCCTCCCTGCCTTCCTGCCTCACTGCTCCCTGCCTCCCTGCTCCCTGCCTCCCTGTTCCCTGCCTCACTGCCTCACTGCTCCCTGACCGTGCTCCCTGCCTCCCTGCCTCACTGCTCCCTGCCTCACTGCCTCACTGCTCCCTGACCCTGCCTCCCTGCCTCCCTGCCTCCCTGCCTTCCTGCCTCCCTGCTCCCTGCCTCCCGGCGTCCCTACGTCCCTGTTTACTGCTCCCTGCCTCACTGCTCCCTGACCCTGCTTCCTGCCTCCCTGCTCCCTGCTCCCTGCCTCCCTGCTCCCTGCCTCCCTGCTTACTGCTCCCTGCCTCATTGCTCCCTGCTCCCTGCATCCCTGCTTACTGCTCCCTGCCTCACTGCTCCCTGCTCCCTGACCCTGCCTTCCTGTGTCCCTGCTCCCTGCCTCCTTGCTCCCTGCCTCACTGCCTCCCTGCTCCCTGCCTCACTGCTCCCTGACCCTGCCTCCCTGCCTCCCTGCCTCCCTGCCTTCCTGCCTCCCTGCTCCCTGCCTCCCGGCGTCCCTACGTCCCTGTTTACTGCTCCCTGCCTCACTGCTCCCTGACCCTGCTTCCTGCCTCCCTGCTCCCTGCTCCCTGCCTCCCTGCTCCCTGCCTCCCTGCTTACTGCTCCCTGCCTCATTGCTCCCTGCTCCCTGCATCCCTGCTTACTGCTCCCTGCCTCACTGCTCCCTGCTCCCTGACCCTGCCTTCCTGTGTCCCTGCTCCCTGCCTCCTTGCTCCCTGCCTCACTGCCTCCCTGCTCCCTGCCTCCCTGCGTCCCTGCTCCCTGCCTCACTGCTCTCTGCTTCCTGCCTACCTGCCTCCCTGCTCCCTGCGTCCCTGCTTACTGCTCCCTGCCTCACTGGTCCTTACTCCCTGACCCTGCTTACTGCTCCCTGCCTCCCTGCTTACTACTCCCTGCCTCACTGCTCCCTGCTCCCTGCCTACCTGCCTCCCTGCTTACTGCTCCCAGCCTCCCTGCCACAATGCTCTCTGCTTCCTGCCTACCTGCTTCCCTGCTCCCTGGGTCCCTGCTTACTGCTCCCTGCCTCACTGCTCCCTGCTCCCTGACCCTGCCTCCCTGTGTCCCTGCCTCCCTGCTCCCTGCCTCCCTTTACCCTGCCTCCCTTTACCCTGCCTCCCTGCGACCCTACTTACTGCTCCCAGCCTCCCTGCCACACTGCTCCCTGCCTACCTGCCTCCCTGCTCCCTGCTCCCTGCCTCCCTGCGTCTTTGCTCCCTGCTCCCTGCTCCCTGCCTCCCTGCTGCCTGCGTCCCTGCTCCCTGCCTCCCTGCATCCTTGCTCCCTGCTCCCTGCCTCCCTGCTCCCTTCTCCCTGCCTCCCTGCTCCCAGCCTCCCTGCCACACTGCTCCCTGCCTACCTGCCTCCCTGCTCCCTGCTCCCTGCCTCCCTGCGTCCTTGCTCCCTGCCTCCCTGATCCCTGCGTCCCTGCTCCCTGCCTCCCTGCGTCCTTGCTCCCTGCTCCCTGCCTCCCTGCTCCCTGCTCCCTGCCTCCCTGCTTCCCTGCTCCCTGCCTCCCTGCTCCCTGCCTCCCTGCTTACTGCTCCCTGCCTCACTGCTCCCTGCTCCCTGACCCTGCCTCCCTTCTCCCTGCCTCCCTGCTCCCTGCCTCCCTGCTTCCCTGCTCCCTGCTCCCTGCCTCCCTGCTCCCTGCCTCCCTGCTTACTGCTCCCTGCCTCACTGCTCCCTGCTCCCTGACCCTGCCTGTCTTCTCCCTGCCTCCCTGCTCCCTGCCTCCCTGCTCCCTGCCTCCCTGCTCCCTGCGTCCCTTTACCCTGCCTCCCTGCTCCCTGCCTCCCTGCTCCCTGCCTACCTGCCTCCCTGCTCCCTGCTTCCCTGCTTACTGCTCCCTGCCTCACTGCTTACTGCTCCCTGACCCTGCCTCCTGTGTCCCTGCTCCCTGCTCCCTGCCTACCTGCCTCCCTGCTCCCTGCCTCCCTGCGTCCCTGATCCCTGCCTCCCTGCATCCCTGCTCCCTGCCTCACTGTTCTCTGCTTCCTGCCTACCTGCCTCCCTGCTCCCTGCCTCCCTGCGTCCCTGCTCCCTGCCTCACTGCTCCCTGCCTCACTGCCTCACTGCTCCCTGACCCTGCCTCCCTGCTTCACTGCCTCACTGCTCCCTGACCCTGCTCCCTGCCTCCCTGCCCCCCTGCCTCCCTGCTCCCTGCCTACCTGCCATCCAGCTCCCTGCTCCCTGCCTCCCTGCCTCCCTGCTCCCTGCGTCCCTGCTTACTGCTCCCTGCCTCACTGCTCCCTGCTCCCTGCCTCCCTGCGTCCCTGCCTCCCTGCTCCCTGCCTCCCTTTACCCTGCCTCCCTGCTCCCTGCCTCCCTGCGTCCCTGCTTACTGCTCCCAGCCTCCCTGCCACACTGCTCCCTGCCTACCTGCCTCCCTGCTCCCTGCCTCCCTACGTCCCTGCGTCCCTGCTCCCTGCCTCCCTGCATCCTTGCTCCCTGCTCCCTGCTCCCTGCCTCCCTGCTCCCTGCTCCCTGCCTCCCTGCCTCCCTGCTCCCTGCCTCCCTGCGTCCCTTCTCCCTGCCTCCCTGCGTACTTGCTCCCTGCTCCCTGCCTCCCTGCTCCCTGCTCCCTGCTCCCTGCCTCCCTGCGTCACTGCTCCCTGCCTCCCTGCGTCCTTGCTCCCTGCTCCCTGCCTCCCTGCTCCCTGCTCCCTGCCTCCCTGCGTCCCTGCTCCCTGCCTCCCTGCGTCCTTGCTCCCTGCTCCCTGCTCCCTGCTCCCTGCTCCCTGCCTCCCTGCGTCCCTGCTCCCTGCCTCCCTGCATCCCTGCTCCCTGCCTCCCTGCGTCCTTGCTCCTTGCTCCCTGCCTCCCTGCCTCCCTGCTCCCTGCGTCCCTGCTCCCTGCTCCCTGCCTC
This sequence comes from Oncorhynchus mykiss, assembly GCF_013265735.2. Classification (NCBI taxonomy): domain Eukaryota; kingdom Metazoa; phylum Chordata; class Actinopteri; order Salmoniformes; family Salmonidae; genus Oncorhynchus; species Oncorhynchus mykiss. The sequence continues at coordinate 87,590,115 of NC_048569.1, forward strand.
ACTACTCCCTGCGTCCCTGCTCCCTGCTCCCTGCCTCCCTGCGTCCCTGCTCCCTGCCTCCCTGCGTCCTTGCTCCCTGCTCCCTGCCTCCCTGCTCCCTGCTCCCTGCTCCCTGCCTCCCTGCCTCCCTGCGTCCCTGCTCCCTGCCTCACTGCTCTCTGCCTCCCTGCCTCCCTGCGTCCCTGCTCCCTGCCTCACTGCTCTCTGCCTCCCTGCGTCCCTGCTCCCTGCGTCCTGCTCCTTGCTCACTGCCTCACTGTTTCCCTCCCTGCCTGTACTGTATGTTGAATACAGGCACAGTGAGAGAGAAAACAGATTGAATTCCCTAGGGGGAAAAAACATTGTTATTGTCCCTGAACCTCTGTAGAGAAACAGGGGACAGAAACAGTGAACAATACAGACAACAGGAGCAACAGAAGGGGGGAGACAGACAACAAGAGGGAGGAGACACACAACATGAGGGGGAGACAGACAACAGGAGGGGGAGACATACAACAAGAGGGAGGAGACACACAACATGAGGGAGAGACAGACAACATGAGGTCGAGACAGACAAGAGGAGGGGGAGACAGACAACAGGAGGGGGAGAGAGACAACAGGAGGGGTAGACAGACAACATGAGGGGGAGACATACAACAAGAGGGAGGAGACATACAACATGAGGGAGAGACAGACAAGAGGAGGGGGAGATAGACAACAGGAGGGGGAGACAGACAACATGAGGGGGAGACAGACAACATGAGGGGGAGACAGACAACAGGAGGGGGAGACAGACAAGAGGAGGGGGAGAGAGACAACATGAGGGGGAGACAGACAACAGGAGGGGGAGACAGACAAGAGGAGGGGGAGAGAGACAACATGAGGGGGAGACAGACAACAGGAGGGGGAGAGAGACAACATGAGGGGGAGACAGACAAGAGGAGGGGGAGACAGACAACAGGAGGGGGAGACAGACAACAGGAGGGGGAGACAGACAACAGGAGGGGGAGAGAGACAACAGGAGGGGTAGACAGACAACATGAGGGGGAGATAGACAACAGGAGGGGGAGACAGACAACAGGAGGGGGAGACAGACAAGAGGAGGGGGAGACAGACAACAGGAGGGGGAGACAGACAACAGGAGGGGGAGACAGACAACAGGAGGGGGAGACAGACAAGAGGAGGGGGAGACAGACAACAGGAGGGGGAGACAGACAACAGGAGGGGGAGACAGACAACAGGAGGGGGAGACAGACAACAGGAGGGGGAGACAGACAACAGGAGGGGGAGACAGACAACAGGAGGGGGAGACAGACAACAGGAGGGGGAGATAGACAACAGGAGGGGGAGACAGACAACAGGAGGGGGAGAGAGACAACATAAGGGAGAGACAGACAAGAGGAGGGGGAGATAGACAACAGGAGGGGTAGACAGACAACAGGAGGGGGAGATAGACAACAGGAGGGGGAGATAGACAACATGAGGGGTAGACAGACAACAGGAGGGGGAGACAGACAACATGAGGGGGAGACAGACAACAGGAGGGGGAGATAGACAACATGAGGGGTAGACAGACAACATGAGGGGGAGATAGACAACAGGAGGGGGAGACAGACAAGAGGAGGGGGAGAGAGACAACATGAGGGGGAGACAGACAAGAGGAGGGGAGAGAGACAACAGGAGGGGTAGACAGACAACATGAGGGAGAGACAGACAACAGGAGGGGGAGAGAGACAACAGGAGGGGGAGACAGACAACAGGAGGGGTAGACAGACAAGAGGAGGGGGAGACAGACAACATGAGGGGGAGACAGACAAGAGGAGGGGGAGATAGACAACAGGAGGGGGAGACAGACAACAGGAGGGGGAGAGAGACAACATGAGGGAGAGACAGACAAGAGGAGGGGGAGATAGACAACAGGAGGGGGAGACAGACAACAGGAGGGGGAGACAGACAAGAGGAGGGGGAGAGAGACAACAGGAGGGGGAGAGAGACAACATGAGGGGGAGACAGACAACATGAGGGGGAGACAGACAACAGGAGGGGTAGACAGACAACATGAGGGGTAGACAGACAACAGGAGGGGGAGACAGACAACATGAGGGGGAGACAGACAACAGGAGGGGGAGACAGACAACAGGAGGGGGAGACAGACAACATGAGGGGGAGACAGACAACATGAGGGGGAGACAGACAACATGAGGGGGAGACAGACAACAGGAGGGGTAGACAGACAACATGAGGGGTAGACAGACAACAGGAGGGGGAGAGAGACAACAGGAGGGGTAGACAGACAACATGAGGGGGAGACATACAACAAGAGGGAGGAGACAGACAACATGAGGGAGAGACAGACAAGAGGAGGGGGAGACAGACAACAGGAGGGGAGACAGACAACATGAGGGGGAGACAGACAACATGAGGGGGAGACAGACAACAGGAGGGGTAGACAGACAACATGAGGGGTAGACAGACAACAGGAGGGGGAGAGAGACAACAGGAGGGGGAGACAGACAACATGAGGGGGAGACATACAACAAGAGGGAGGAGACAGACAACATGAGGGAGAGACAGACAAGAGGAGGGGGAGACAGACAACAGGAGGGGGAGACAGACAACAAGAGGGAGGAGAAAGACAACACTAGTAACGGAGTGGGAAGACAGACAACATGAGGGAGGAGACAGACAACATGAGGGAGGAGAGAGACAACATGAGGGAGGAGAGAGACAACATGAGGGAGGAGCCAAACAACATGAGGGAGGAAACAGACAACATGAGGGAGGAGACAGACAACATGAGGGAGGAGACAGACAACATGAGCTAGGAGACAGACAACAGGAGGGAGGAGACAGACAACAGGGGGGAGGAGACAGACAACATGAGCTAGGAGACAGACAACATGAGGGAGGAGACAGACAACATGAAGGAGGAGACAGACAACATGAGCTAGGAGACAGACAACAGGAGGGAGGAGACAGACAACAGGGGGAGGAGACAGACAACATGAGGGAGGAGACAGACAAC